>NW_026125154.1:0-120516 GCF_943737965.1 Phodopus roborovskii | reverse complement strand
TCCACACTTAATATTTGTATGTGAACATGGGTCTTGTTATATTACCCAGGATGTGCTTGAATTCTTGGGCCCACAAAACCCTCTTATTTCAGTCTCTTTGGGCAACTGGGACAAGTATGTAGTACTACACCTGGCAGAATAATTTTAAAAATCCTCACAGATTCCAAGAAAGTTCATCATTTCCCTATGTTGACATTATGTCTAAATAAAATGAATATATTACTAGGAATGCATATCGATTATTGTACATTCTTCATGTTAAGATGCCATACTTATGTAGATGCAGCAATAGTGTGAAGATTTTTGTCTCCTAGTTTAAATATAAAATGTCAGTTGATGACTTTGATAATACATATTTTTTTGATTTATCAAAAGCTTTGGAGATTCATCTAAAAATATGGCTCTTCCTAGGCTGTTGCCTATTGGCTAAGTACTTGCAAGTTAATTTTGTGTGATACCTAATATAGAATCATACTATCATCCAACCTACTTTAGTTTAATATGTGAAAAGTTAGCAAGAGATGTCTACATTTCTCACCAAAGCATATGAACAGTTTCCGTTTGCCCGCTACCTAGTCATCTTCTATATGACAATCAACCAGGCAGTCAATTGCTTTAGAAAGACCATCAGATATAGATTTCAGTTTCTACACTGCATCCTCGGTGGCCTTTGTGTGGCCAGTACCAACAATTAGCAAAGCAGTAGGACTCCAGGCATGTTTGGCCTGAGAAGGCTATACTATACATTCTCCATCATTAAAAAAAGATTAAAACTACACCTGATTCTAGATTCCATGGGATGGTTAATTACACTAACAGTCACCAATGTGCTGAAAAATTGAAATAATCCATCATCCATAGTGTCTACCAGAAGGCTACTTACCACATGTGACAAGTAAGGGTAGTGTGGACAGGAGCAGAAGTTTGCATTGAGTTTCATTTCAATCATTTAAATCAAGTAAGGATATGTGACTAGAGACTCTAGCATTGGACAGCGCAGACTTGGAACACACTGTTCCTCACTCTACTGGTGGAGCCACTCTACTGAAGGAGCCACTTCTCATGGACATGCAGGCTCTTTAAGAAGAGAAGGAGGAGTGAGGAACAAGAGGGCTAAGACCACACTTGGAAACTCCACAGAAACAGGAACTCATGGACCCAGTCTGACAGCTGGGGAACCAACACAGGACCAAACCAGACCCCTTGAACGGGTGTCAGCAAGGAGGACTGGGCAGTCTATGGGGTCTCTGGCAGTAGAAGCAGGATATATCCCTTAGTGCAGGAACAGACTTTGGGAGCCCATTCCCCTATGGAGGGATACTCTCTTTCACCCTAGATATGGAGGAGGGCCTAGACTCTAACCCAAATAATCCTGAGATATCTTGATGATCCTCGCAAGGCCTCACCCTCCCTAGCAGTGGATGCAGATGGGATGGGGGGGGACGTCAGGGGGCATGGGATGATGGGAGGGAGAGGGAACTGGGATGTAAAATAAAATGATTTATAATAAAATATAAAAAAAAAAGTAATAAAATAAAAAAATAGCCATATAATCGTCCTCAAATGGATGGAGAATGGTAGCCACTGATGCAGGAGGGAAGACAAAACATTTGAGGGGGATAGTTTTCCATAGTCTGAGAGCTTGATCTACTTCACTTGCAGCCCAATGCTGCTTTGCATCATTGAACAAAGATTAACAGCAAGCATTCTTCACCTCTATATTGGTCAAAAGATGTTATTCCATTCAGGGGGACGAGTGGAAATGAGATTGGGGAACACAGATCCTTATTCATGGATGCCCATGAACAGTCTGGCATATGGTCAAACCATTGCCTTTATTTTCCTTTATAATACGCTTGCACGATTTTACATATTCTAAAGCCAGATGTGGTGGCAAAAGATTGCTTCCTAGTATTTGGAAGGTGGAGGTGGGGGCGGGGTCGGAGTTAGAGGTCGCATGGGCTATATGAGACTATATAAACAAACAAAATATTTATGGTGTCTCAATGTACATTCTCAATTGGAAATGAGAAGCTGCTTGGTCGGTCCATTGAATCCCAAATCCCACCACCAGTAGGACATTGCAGGATGTTGTGGAATATTATTTTAACTAGAAAAAGATGTATTACATTTGTTTATGCCGTGAAATATTATTTTAACTGTGTAAAGGTTAGTTGCTTGTAGTTATGCTGCATTTGTTTAACATGTAAGGATATGTGTTTAATTATGTGAAGATATATTGTATCTGGTTCATCTTGTTTACCTAAGGACCTGATTGGTTTAATAAAAGTTGAACAGCCAGTAATAGCTTGGTAGGAGACGGGTTAAGTTGGGGTTGTTTGAGCAGAACAAATAGGAGTGAGATATCTAGGTTCTGAAGAGAGAGGGAAGAATGAAAAGAAGGAGGAGGAGAGAATGTGGGAAATGAATGGGTAAAATGCCAGAAACAGACATAAGTAGCCAAAAAAAGTAAGATACCCAGAAGTAAGAAAGGTAACAAGCCCAGCGCCAAGAGGCAAAGAGAAATAAGGTAATTTAAGTTAAAAGAGCTGGCTAGAAATGTGCCTAAGGTAGGCCAAGCATCCAAACTAAATAAGTCTCTAAAGTGTATGATTTGGGGAGCTATTTGTTGGCCCAAAAAGAAAAGCTTGCTATTGGAGGGTAATGCTTGATGGTGTGGCAAGAATGCTTATTGCTGGGATTTGGGTTATTTTTGAATATTGATTTCCAGTTTTACTGGTACATTAAAATTATCTACAGAGCATTTAAAAGCTCAAAGCTGAAACTTATTAATGGAGTAATTTGAGGAAGGACTCTGGTATTAATGTCAAGTTCCTTACATAATTCCAATGGGCATTTGAAGACAGGACAGTTGTTTTTAGCAAAAGTTAATGTACCATGAGTTATGTTAAAAAGAGAATGAAATATCCACCAAAGAGGCTAAAGTGTGGGGGGATGATAATAACAAGCCTTTCTTAATGTCAGTTGTGGTATTTTTAGTCCTAAGGCATTTTTGCACAGTAAGGATTTTTATTTCATTTGCTACATGAGAGAAATTAGTACTTGATTAGGAATGTGAACGCTAAACTCTTAGCTTTTTCAATATACCTAAACATTCATTTATTATTTATTTATTCATTCATTTATTTGTGTGTATGTGTGTGTGTGTGTGTGTGTGTGTGTGTGTGGGTGTGCATGTGTGTATGATATATATGTGGGTATGGAATTGTTTTGGCATGCATGTGGAAGTCAGAGAACAATTTTGGGAAATCAATTCTCTTTTCTGCTACACCTAATTCTGGGGATTAAAACCTAGGTCTTCAGCTTCGCGGCAAGTACCTTTACTTTGAGCCATCTTCCCGACCCCAATTTACTGCTTTAATATAGGCACCGAATAACTAGTAAATCCTAATACCATTAGGAATTAATTTGGGGGCTAGAAAGATTGAATTAGCAGTTAAGGGTTTCATTGCTCTTGCAGAGGACCTGAGATAGTTCCTCGTGGCTGGTTCAAATCACCTCTAACTCCAGTTCCAGGTGTCTGATGCCTTCATCTGGCCTCTGAGGGCATCTGCTGATTCACAGCTATACACACCTTCCCCATATATACATAATTGTAAAATAAATAAAACAAATCTTTAAAAAGAAACACTTAAGTCTGTTCGTGAAGAGTCCATGCATAAAACTGCAGCACTTGGTATAGAGTAAGCTAAGGGGCTAGCAATGGAAGTTATCCTGTGCTATATGGCAATCCCTATTTCCAAGGGAACAAAGAATCAATATTTGGTTCATTTATCTATCTGATTCATGATTTCCCCTGGTAGTAAACATTCACTCTGACACATTTTCAAGACTATTTCCATTTATCAAAATTAAAAATTTTGTCTTTGGTTTATGTTGTTGGAAATAAAGTATTTAAACTGAATAAACATGAAACTGATGATATAACTTTATAATAGCAGGGACACTGAAGAAATGCCTTAGTGGGTAAGAGAATGTATTGCCAAACCAACAACCTCGAGGTTGGTATTTGAGACCCACACGGTGAAAGGGGGGGGGATATAGAACCGATGCCCTAAATCTTTCTCTGACCTCTACACATTCACACAATGTGAATATATTGAAACACGGTGGCATGTGTTACATATGTGCAAGTGCGCCCACATACACACACACATGCATGCACACACACACCTACATATGATGATGAAAAATCACATCATAACTTTTCAGACAAATAGATAGAATAAACATCATCCCAAGTGAGGTAACACAGACCTAGAAAACAATATATGTGGGAATTCACCTATATGTAGCTATTAGGCCTTAGGAAATGATAACAAAGCTACAATTCATAGAACCATAGAGGCAGGTCTAGAGATGGGATTAGAGAAGGGCTACACGGATCTCCCAGGGAGAAGAAAACAGAATAGCTTCTAAGACTTTACGGATGCACCGGCGGTGGGAGGGGACTGAAACTGAGGGTCAGGTGGAGGAGGAGAGAGAGGAAGCTTGAGGAAAGCAACATAGGGAGAATCCTAGAATTGAAGGGGGATTTGAAGGGTGTTAAGGGAACCTAGAACAGCGGGGAAATGTCCCAAAAAAGGTGAAGGTGATTTTAATGTAGTCTCCAAAGGGAGAAAGAAGTGCCCACTGGACATCTCTTGTCACAAACTGAAGCTTCCAGTACCAGGACTGGTTTATAGACAGTTGATTGTTAAAGCCAAAAGGCTCCTGGGGAACCTGGCAAACAACCCAGACTGCTGGCAAGACAATAGGTGGTTAACAAACAGCAAGTGGCCCATTGCTAAGACAACCATAGAACCCATTGAAAAAAGTAGAGTCAGTTGGTGCGCCAGATAGAACCTTCACCCATGTTCTAGCGTCTTTGGTGTAGGATGTTATTCAGCAAGCTATCAAAAGGGGAACATAAACACCAACCCAGCTATGAACCCTTTTATCAGTAATCTGTCCTGTCCTTAAAATATGTTGGGAAATGGTGGCACAAAGCTTTGGGAACAACCAACCCCTGCAGGATTTGTCTTAAGTCCCACTCAGTGAGAAGGAGCCATACCTGACCTGCTGGGGTAACTCAAGAACCAGAGACAAGACAGCTCAGAGACATAAGGGAAAACCAAAACGACTGGCTAAAACACAAAAAAAGTAACTAATAAAATGACTCCTAATGACATTCTGCTGTACTCCAGTAGATCAGTGCCTCTCTCCAGCCACCATCAGAGAAGCTTTCCCTGCAGCAGATGGGAACAAATACAGAGAACATAGCCCAGCATTACACATTACACACACACACACACACACACACACACACACACACACACACACACATACACACACACACACACACAGAGAGAGAGAGAGAGAGAGAGATTAAAATTCTCAGCTCTAAATGGGATGTCTCCATCAAATCCCTCTCTTCAGGCTCAGGGAAACCTGGGGAAGAGGAGGCAGAAAGTGTGTAAAAGTCAGAAGAGATGGAAGACACCAAGCATACAAGGCCCTAAATCAACTGAGCAAAGCTCATGTGAGGTCACAGAGATGGAAGCTTCAAGCACAGGGCTACATGCATCTGTACCAGGTCCTCTGTGTATATATAAGGACTTCCAGTTTAGTGCTTCGTGGGATTCCCAGGAGTGCAATTGAGTGGGTCTCTGATTCTTTTTATTTATTTATTATTATTATTTTTTTTCTTATTTTACATATCCATCTCAGTTCCCTCTCCCTCTTTCTCTCCCATGCCCCCTGACCCCTCCTCCCATCCCATTCCCACCCTCCAGGGGAGAGTGAGGCCTCCCAGGTGGGATCATCAAAATCTGTCCCTCCTGCCTCTAGGGTTAGGAGAGTATTCCTCCTTGGGAAATGTGCTCCCAAAGTCCTTTGTGCACCAGGAATATATCGTCTTTCGCTGTCAGAGGGTCCATTAGGCTATCCAGGCCTTCAACTGAGACCCATGTCTGAGGGGTCTGAGTAGATTCAATGCTGGTTTTCCAGCCATCAGCCTGGGGTCCGTTAGGCTCCCCCTGTTCAGGCCAGCTGTCTCGTGGGTTTCTGTAACCTGGTCTTGTCCCAGTTTTCTTATCACCCTCCCTCTCGCAACTGGATCCCAGGAGTCCGCTCAGTTTTTAGTTGTGGGTGTCTGCTTCTGTTTCCATCAGCTACTAGATGAGGGCTCTATGACGCCAGATAAGTTAGTCATTGATCTCATTATCAGGGAAGGGCATTTATAGTAGCCTCTCCCCTGTTGCTCAGATTGTTAGATGGGGTCATCCTTGTAGGTTTCTGGACATTTGGGTCTCTGATTTTGTTCCTTCTCTTGGGTCTTTTCTTTCTGTTGGTTTGCCTTGTCCAACTTCAGTGTGATGGTCTTTGTTTTATTTTGTTGTGTTTTGTTATATTCTCTTCAAAGCCCTGTTTCTTTCTAATGAGAGATACGAAGGGAGGTGGGGAGGAACTGGGAGGAGCAGAGCAGGGGGAAACTGTAATCAGTATATATTATATGAGAAAAGAACCAATTTCTGATAAAAGGGGAAAGGTCAAATAAATAAGCAAGTGACTTCAGGATATAATGTATTTTTTGTATGAATTTTTTGTCTTTTAAAAGATTTATTTTATGTTGGAGTGTTTTGGCTTCATGTATGTAAGTGCACCACATGCATATCTGGTGCCTGCAGAGGTCAGAGACATCTAGTTCCAGTGCATGCTTTCTTGGGGTTGGGCAGGATGGTGATTAACTTAGCTAATTAAGCTGAGAATAACAATTACTTTCAGTGTAGAATAGTGGAGTACTATGTGGAAACCTGCTCTAGGTGGGGATAGTCTACTCTATTTTTTGACTATGAAATAAGTCCAGCAAGTATTTACTGACCACTTACTTTGGACTAAGATAGAAGAAATTATTATTGTGCATGGCTTTGTCAGTTTTCTGTTGCTCTAACTAAATAGGGCGGATTGAACAAGTTATAAAGAATAGACATTTGTTTAGTTCACAGTTGTGCTGACTGGGAATCCAAGCACATGGTACTAGCATCCGGCCAGGGCTCTCTGTTTCATCATAGCTTGGCAGAGAGCATCATATGATGAGGTAAAGAAAGCAAGCCAGACAGAAATGCACTATTATAACAAATCCATTCATACGACAAGCTAATTTACAAATGAGGCAGAGCCCCACCATCCTCCAGTTCTCCTATGAAATAAAAATTTCATTCCTGATGTCATGACACATTCAACCACAGAAGTGCTCTTTTGCATGAAATAAAAAAACCACCTAAAAAAGCTAGTGTCTATTGTACTAGACACAGACATGCTAGATATATTGGGAAGGAACTGAAATTATTTTAGTTCGGTGATAATATTTTAATTGAAAGTAGAATTTTTAAACAATATACTGTTACAGTTTTCCCTACCTCAGTTTCACTCAGATCCTCCCCACTCACCCAAATCCACATCCTTTTTTCTCTCTCTCTCTTTATTAGAAAACAAAACAGGTATCTAAAAATAAGAGTAATTAAATAAGATAAAATAAAAACAAACAAACCTGAATAGGACAAATAAACAAATGAACAGAAAAGAGCCCCCAAAAAGCATGGGACACATATAGATATAGAGATACACCCATAGAGCCACAAAATCAGAAAACATAATATATAAGCAAAACACCTTTGGGGGAAAAGCTTAAACAGAGCATTATGAGAAAAAACAAAACAAAACAAAACCCCCTCCCAAAATACCACTGAGTTCATTTTGTATTGTTCACTACTGCTGCATGTGAGGGCTGCCCTTAAGTGTGGTTGGTGTATGTAGTCAGCGAGAGTCTGCTAAAGAAAATTAGTGTTTCCTTTGGAGCAGTTATCAATTGGAGATTGTGCTGTGCCCGTATAATTTTTGCATCAAGAGTTGAAAGGTCAGATCACTCATTTCCCACACAGTCTTCTGGTCATCATGTTAGTCAAAACAGTCTTTCCAGTACCATGTTGGAATCAGAGGCCTCAAATCTTAACTCTCTCAGTTTAAGGAACACAAGGGTTGACAAGATTCAGGGCAACTTAGAGGATAGTTTTTCCTCTCCAGTCAGTAAGACTGTGTGTCTGTAGTCTTCTGGCTGCTTTTAGCAGACTGACATTCCTGTGCAAAGCATTTACTTCATTCTCTGTGCACCTATGCATTAGTCCTGGCCAGGAGACTCTGAAAACACATTACAGACTTGGGAAGGACGAATTGCTCTGGTCAGTATGGGAGATTTACAGCAGCTTTATTTGACAATGAACCCCAGGAGGATACACATTAAGGATTTAAAGAATTTTTATTTACTACAAGAAAGACCTTCTTCAGTAAGCTGCTTTTCTTTCTAAGCACTCAGTAGAATCTTTCTGTAAAACTTCACTTTCTTTCCAAAACAGAAAGGCCCATTTGCAACACAATCACAATTTTTTTTCAGAATTTTGCTCACTGTCTTCCCCTGCACTCCAGGTGTATAAGAAAGTTCATGTAAAGTCCATCAGCTAGAAACTCCAAGAAAGCAAACCCCACATCCACAGAGTATGCCTGAACCTGTGCATAGTGTACTGGGATGTAAACCTAAGTACTCCTGTGTCCCAAAGGCTTTCTGAAGTGAATAGCTTTCTGTCTTTAAATAAGTAGCTGACTTCAGGAAGCGTATTCTGGCGAGGGGAACTTACAATAAGAACGAGACATCTTGTCTTCTCCGCTTTCCTTGCAGCCAGGTCTAGAGAGCTAGGTCATAGTCTATTGTGGATAATGAAGTGATAGGGGTGGACCTGTGGGGTTGCAGGAGATACAGTGAAGCTAGTCTGAATTTCAGCAGCTGAATGCTGATGCAGTACACACCTCTGAAGTGTGACCTTTCCATCTTTATGCTGCCCTGGTGAAGATTTCACGCCCTTCTTTTTCTCTTTCTCCTTCCTCCCTTTTTATTGTATCAAGATTTGAATATTTAAGTTAATGTTGTGCTGTATGTAAGGTCATACCAAAATAAACAAACAAACAAAAAGAATCTCTGTGGGAAGTCGGATGATTTTTCTCCTAGGATCTGTGTTGTTAGTTTTGTCAACTTGATGAAAGTTAGAGTCACCTGAGAAGACATAACTTCAGATGAGAAATGCCTCCATCAGACTGGTCGGTGGGGCATTTTGAATTAATCATTGATATGGAAGGGCCCAGCCCACTGTGGGCAGTGCAACTGCTCAGCAAGTGGTCCTGTGTTGTATAAGAAAGTAAACTGAGCAAGCAGGATGAGAAAGCAGTGTTTTGTGGTTCCTGCTTCAGCCTCTGCCATGACTTCCTTCAATGATCATCAGACCTTGAGGTAAGCTAAACAAACCCTTTCTCCCTAGACTGGTTTTGGTCATAGTAATTTATCACAGCAATAGAACAATGCAAACTAAGGCAGGATCTCGAGTAACATTTTGTCTGCTTTGGCTTTCTTAGCTACTATAATAGCTTGTCTGCCTATTTCTTTGCTCTGTTATTTTTCTAATTCTTCTGCCACTCTGTTGTGAGAGTTCTTAAAGAAAGAGTTGATCATAGCACTTTAAGAATACTCCCTATGAGCCCACAAGATGAAGGCAGAATTCTTGTAAGAAGGTATGGAACACCCTTTTACATGTCTCCAACTTCCCTTCATGCCCAAGCTCCCCAGGAAGTCTTCTACTTCATATACTGCCTAAGAAGAATCCTGGTGATTTATCAAGCACTCTATCCAGAACCAGTCAGTACAGAGGTGGCCAGGCATGATACAGCATGGTAGGGACAGCTGAGCTATGTGGGGGGCATGGCTTCTTTCAAAGAGGGAGGGGCCTGGGAGCTGATACTTAACTCCAGTCATTTGTTGCCATGTGGGAATGTGGTCCCAATCTTGCCAGAGTCTTCAGATTTTTTTTTTCCCAAGAGAAGCCAGAAATCTGGAATTTTATGAGAAATCTTCCAATTTTCAAATCTTTGGCAACTAATTCAAAATATTTTTAAAACACTACATGGGCTAAAAAGAAAAAAAAAAGTCTGCCAACTGAATGGAGAGGTAAATAGACTGTGACCTCTTCATAAGAGGCCAGAACTATGGGTTATCTGCTTAGCTTTGTGCTTAGCCTATACCAAAACTTCCTTGGTGATTCCTCCAAGCATGCCATGGACCAAGTGGACCTCATCAGCAGTTGTCTAGCTGTCATCCCATTTTCTATTGGAAACTCCTAATCATCCTTCCAGGGACACAAACCCTAATGTCATGTTCCCTGGTGACATCCACCTTCCCTGGGATGCAGTCAGAGGTCTTCCCAGACTAAACTACTACATACACCATCCATATGGCAGCCCTACTGATGAGAAAGGACTCTTCCATGGATCATCACTGGCAATCAGCAGGGCCTGGCACATAGTCGTTTTCACTAAATGTTTGTTGAAGGAATGTGTTCCCATCAGCAGAATATATGAGAGATTTCCCAAGGAAATAAACACTTTTCAGTTCCTCCGTCTTTGCCATGTTGATTTCAATGTGGTAGGCAAACCCATCTGTGGATGTGGGTGTCCTTTTTCAGTTCTACACTGCGTGCAGACTGTACTCTTGGATCTCTCATTGAACTCACTCATTACCACACTCATTGGCTTAGGGTTAAGCTTATCATGGCAGATGGGCTAAATTATTCAGATTGGCTTTTAAGAAGGTATGGAGAAGAGTTGCTCTTCAATGACCTTGAGTCAGATTTACAGAAATAAAATTGTTCATGGTGGGTCAGGCATTTTCCATTAAAAATATGTCTAATACTAATTTTGTCTAATTCATTTCCTTAAAAACTGTTCTGGGTTCATGTTTGATGTATATTATAAGAATACTCACAGTTTAAATGATTTCATATGAAAAATGAAAGCCACTTGGAATCCATACTTACCTCTGTTAAAGTAAACCATAAGGGCTTCTAATTCTAATTTCCCTGTATACAGCCCACACTTCTTCTAACAAACAAGCTTGTCCACATAATTTGACCACACATCCACCCACACAAGAAAGCCACAGATTCCATACACATACACTCATATAAACACAGAAATAGTGCTAACAATTTGCATAATCATTTCATCTACCCAATAATATTCAAAGTAGACTTCCCCTCTGCAATGTGATGTGCTCATATGTTAATTAAAAAGCTGTATTCTCTTGCCTCCATAAATATATACACCTCTGTTTTGTTTCTTTGAGAATTTCTACATTTTCCTAATTCAGACAAAATTTGTATGAAAATGTAGAAGGATTTTGGTCAAAGATCCACCTGTTTTCCTACCATTATCAAAAAAAAAAAAAAATTATCTTGTTCCAAGATCTGACTACAATTAGCTGAATCAGGTTAAGTCCTATAAAAAAGATACACCTTCCCATGACCACTACCATTCCTATGAAATTATACATTTTATTATTTTATAAAGACAGGTCAAAGGACACAATCTAACGAGGGCTAATTTTTTAAAACCAAAAGTTTCAAATAACTAAAAATTTAAAAGTACGAGTTTTCTTCTAAACAATCAGATATATCGTTGAGTGTTGGTTGACAGTTAGGTTTTGCAATATGTAGTTTACATTGCATAATTACAGAACATATTTATTCTTCCCCTTACACTGTTTCTTCGAAACACACCACTAATAGGGACTCTTAATTAGGGCCTTGAGAACACCAGAGAAAGGTCAGGGCAACATACAGTGCTACGCTTGGCAGTAGTAAAAACCCAACCACAACCCGGATCTCCCGCTCTACCCCACCCTCATGAGGCTCCCTGAGGCAAAAAAAAAAAAAAAAAAAAAAAAAAAAAAAAAAAGCCTAGTCATCAAAATAAATGATATGAACAGAGGGGCCCTCAGCTCTGGAAAGGAAGAAAGGAACGGAGCAACTGCACAAACCCAGCAGTGACATTCAAGGTCAGAAGGTTGAGTCCCAGACGTTCTGATGACCTGTGAGCATTAAATACAAATGGATTTGGGGTGCCCCCCCTAGGTAAAGCCACCTCAGTATCTTAGTATTTAAGAGAACTACAGAAACAGGAGACAGAAACCAGTCACAAAAGCTAAGGATTTTTCTTCTTTTTTTTTTTTTTTTGTTCTTTTTTTAAAATTTCATTTTTAAAAATTAGTCAATTAATTAATATATTTTCTGGCAGATGCTCTTCCTCTGTAGTTCAGGCTGGCCTTGTATTCAAGAATTGTGGGCCAAGTCTCCGAATGCTTGGATTACAGGAATCACGTGCTAGTAGTGCCTGTTTTGTAAGAAGGGTGGTTCTGAATATCCCTTGAAGCAGGTCCTAAAATCCCCATCCCACATCTGTGCCCACCTCACTTCTGCAGGAAAGGGCCACCCTTAACCCTGAAGACATCAGCAGGTTGTGTCCAATTTTCCAGTTCATCATTATTGGATCATTTTCTTCAGTCCCTTATGTTCAGGACTGTCCCTTCTTCACCAGGACCAGGCATTGATCACACACACACACACACACAGATTTACCTATCTTTGAAGTCCTAATTTTACGGTGAAGACTCTTGTTTCTTCACATGGTAAATTTGTCTGCCTTTTCTTCTTATCTGTCTTTAGTTACAGGGATCTCAGTCAAAGATCTAGTGGGTAACAAAAAGCTGTTTCTTCTTCTGTTGTAGTGCTGGTTCCTGGTTTCTTCTGTTTATGCTCTTCTATGTTTACAAACGAGACAATAATATAGGTTTTCAGAGCACACTGCTCCTAAGTGGAAGGCCAGGAGTTCAGGCCTACTGTTGGGGTTAATGGATCCAAGCTGTGTTGTTCTCTGGCTGTCCTTATCTTCTGGTAGCTAGCACCAGTGCTTCATTGTGGCAGCTTCAGTGAATCTCCATCCTTCCTGCTCATTTACCAGAAAGATATTCAGGAATGACTTGTGTCAGCAAAGCATTAGATACCACAAAGATCTGTCTTTATTGAGTTCAAGAGACTCTAACAAAAATACCATGAGCCACATGGTTTATAGCAACAAAGATTTTTGTGGTTCTGGATGCTGGAAGCCCAATTTTAAAATTCAGGATTTGGCAATGTGGTGAGGGCTTATTTCCCAGGCACAGAGAATACCTTCTGAAATGCTTAAAAGAGAAAAATGTGAGCATGGTAATTTGGTCCTTTGTAAGGGCATCGCTCACACGAGCCTGGAGAACACCAATGTTCAAGATCTTAATTACCTCAGAGGCCCTGGATCTTACGACCAACATGGGAATTAGGTCTCCAAACATAAATTCTGGGGCAGACAGAAACCATCAGACAACAGTAGGGGAACAGGGAGAAAAAAGGTCAAAAGACAATAGCGGAGATACATAGAATGGCCTTGAGATAAAGTGAACTATCCTGAGGGGGAAGGCGGGCTTCTTCAGACAACCTCCTTGTTCTCCTCAGGGGAACACAGTTTCACTTCTCATGGACCTTATTAGGAAAACAGCAGACAATAAAGGCACTCAGAGTTTCCACATGGCAAACTAGAGCAGGTCATATCTAGATAGAAAAAACAAAAATCAAACCAAACCAAACCAAAAAAAAACCCACATCTCCTTTTGGGAAATAAAAGTCCTCCGGTGAAAGGTAGAGGAGACATGGTTGTTACTAGGCTATAAAGTTTAAATGCTCTATTAGGATTCCCAAACCAGGGGAACTATAAAGTGCAATTTCCCCTTCCCCCTCAGGACATATTTATTGCCATCTAGAGAAAAAAGAAAGAAAGAAAAGCTTGTGAGATTCCCCAAATGTATCCCAAATAAGCAGTTAAGAATACACAGTGTGCATATGCCACATCAAAAGAGGCATTAAAATTTGCGGACTGGGGGGTAAAAATAAAACCCAAATCTGGCCACAGTTGCACAGAAATGTGTTTAATCCCCTGTCTGAGTTATTTGGTATGAAACACCACCCCACACCCACAAACCTTGCCTCAGATCTTGGTGGAAAGCTAGCCAGACCAGGTTGGCAATTCTTCATCCCCTTTCTGAGGCTATCATGCTTCCAATAAACCCATCTGACTTGAAAGGAAGGTTAGGCAGACAGGCAGTTTTTTGAACTTGAATTTCTAATGTGGAGAGTCTCATGTTTGTGTTCAAGTTGCATCATGAAACTCCATTGCATAGAATAGGCAGGCATGGAAGCTCACATGTACCTGGCAATGAGGTGCCTGGAGGGTAACACAGTCCCTTTCCATTGGACTACAGCTCTGATTAGGACCACGAGGACTCCACATGGCACTTGCTGAAAGGAAGTTTCCCCCAAATTCTATTTGCCATGTTTCAGTGCCAAACAAAAAATGATTTTTAAAGTTCCCATTGCACATGAATGCTATGATCATAAGGTATAGAATAAATTGTTGACATAGCATTAGAGCTAAACCTGGTCTGCACATAGTTATATGTTTATTAAATATCTGCTCAGGTCAGTTCCTGGATAAACTCAAATAGAAACACAAAAAGAAGTCACAAAGTCTAGATAGTGGCTACTACACCAAGAGGTGTCTCAGAAATGCCAGAGAGGAACCTACTTACAAAGCAACTAGGATTAAATGTCAGAGTGCAAAAAAAAAAAAAAATAAAACAAAACACAACATCAAATGAAAACATAATTTTCAATGTTCTCAAAACTATTTGATTGAAGATAAGATGTTGGCCCCATTGCTCCTCTCGCAATCAATTCCTTCAACAGAAAAAAGTCTACCCATCTTTGTAGAAGACTGTTTCTCTGGTTGAGAACCATATTGAAAAAGAAACAAAAAGAAAAAAAAACCTAATATCAATGGCTGTCATCTTGAACTCATAAACAATTATATTATTATATATCTTCAAACTTGTGTGTTTCCATTAGAGGTTGGAGAGATCTCTGCCCTGAAAATCTCCAAGAAACTGTTGAGAAAAGGACTGGCCCTTATTTGGTGACAAGGGATATGGGATATATAGTACAATTTTGTCACTCTGGACTCTTTTGCCAGGGACTTTCAGGTGACTTTTAGAAAGTTAAAGTGGAAACTGTGAGCATAACTGTTTGGCAAGCACTTTTGAAGGAAGTTGACATGATTATTTTGGTGATTCTGAACAGCAGGCTGTGCTAGGAGGACCTATACAAGGGAGGTATAGGGAGGAAGGGGATGAATGCTGCCAAAGGGTCTGCACTGGAATAAGGAGATGGGATGTGTAAAGGACAGCTTCCCAAAGGCTAAATTTCAGAACTGACAGGCTTGGGATTCCTGACAGATAGAGAACAAAGAAGAGGAAAGCAGGAGCTCTAGGAAGATTATTTTGTGAGAGGGCACAAGGAGATTGTGGCATTCCTGAAAACAAGAGAATGCTTGGCATTTGTGGCAAGAATGATATGATACTTATCAATTAACATTCATTTGTGTGGCCCTCTTCATGCTGTCATTACTTGAAGCTCTGATGTGAGCAGGGTGACTAGTTTTATAATGTTTTCCATGAAAGCTCAAGGTTGACAAATCAAAGGTCTGTGGATTACACCAGGTTATCAGCATGTAAGCATGTCCCCTGGGACCAAATAAGGAAGCATGCACAGTGGGACTTTTCTTTCAATATGGATTATTTTTAGCATGAGACTGACTTCTTTGGAATTAAGAACCAGTATTTGTACTTGTCATTGTAATGTGAGAAACAAAAGATCAATAACATTCTATTACTGATTACTTGGACTAAATAATACCTGCATTCTGTTAATTGAGGCTATATCTTATTTCCTCTTTTTGTACCCACCTAGAAAGGGTTTATGGAAGAATGCTTCTGACACTAGAAATTATATGAAACTGTGTTTGTTGACATTATTTCTAGTGATTTTAGCCAACGAGACAAAAAAAAAAAAAAAAAAGACTACCTTAAATGCAGCAATAAATGAATGTGATAATGTTGAAATGCCATAGCTCTTGGAAGAGTTTGCCTGACAGAATTTTGTCTAGAGTTGACATATTATGACTTCCTTAAAGTAAATCTTGCCTCTGTTTACTTTTTGAGTTTTTTTTTTAAATTAGTTAATTTTGCTTTATGTGCATTGGTGTGAGGGGTATTAGATGCCCTGGAATTGAGTTAGACCCAGTTGTGAGTTGCCATGTGGTCCCTGGGAATTGAATCTGGGTCCTTTGGAAGGGAGTCAGTGCTCTTGACCACTGACTGAGCCATCCCCCTCCAGCCCCCCTCTGAGGTTTTTTTTTTTTCTTTAATATTAGTACAATAAGTTCCAACATACAATTCAGATATGTTATGATATGTTATAATATGTTGTACTTTTTAAATTAATAAAATTGCCCAAATATGGAAATAAAATAACCCCTTACCACTGGAGAAATATTAAACATGGAAATAAAATGGATCTGTCATTTTAATTTGTCTAATTGGTTTTTTTTTTATTTAAGGACTGACTGTATCAAAATCTATTTAATACAAACGAAAATCCCTCAGTTTGGACTATATAACCACACCATATTCAAATAAACAATATTTTCAAATGATTAAAATTATGTCTTACATATGTAATGAGTGGTAAGTAAATTAGATGTTAGGTACGTAATAATTCTCATGCAATTCAATTCAATATTGATCTCCATAGTTTAGAAAGTACACAACCCAGATCTGAGCTATAAGTGCACTTCTGAACTATTCATTTTCATCCATACAGTTAGAAAAATATCTTTGAATCTGTTCAACAACCACAACGCAGAAAGAAGGATGGAAGCCTTATCTATGCTCTCAGTAAGAAAGCCCCCACACATGTGTGAGGAAACACATAAGCAAGAAACCTGCAAACACAACTGAACACTTCCTTCAGTACCTTTGACACCGACAGTGTGACCTCGGAGACCACTGGGGGGGGGAGACAGAGCAGGTTCACCTCCCACGGATTGGAAACAAGGTTCTATTTCTTCTCTTCCTCGTGTGTTTTCCCTGAGAATTTTGGCCCAGGTTTTGCTTTCCTCCCCCTCAGATTCCCTCCCCCTAAGTTTTTTTCGGTAATGCTAGAAGCTGGCCTGATTCCTTTAAACATTTCAACGTTCCTAATTAAAGGAGGGGTCCTTTCTCCATCTGGCAGATGTGCGCGGCTGGAAGCTTGATTCAAACAGAACCCTGTCTGTTGAGGCCCTTCCTGTCCGAGATCTACCAGGAGAAGCAAACACACCGGGCACACCGTCGCCCAAAGCAAGAGACCTAGCAGTGAGTGACAGGCTTTGAAAGATGGCAGTGGGCGCGACAGACAGATGGAGAGGGCAGTGGGCGGGGCACAGGACTAATGACACAGTCAGAAATCTTCCCTGGGCTTGAAGCCCTGCTGTAGTTTGTTTTGTTTCAGGAGCTATGAAGGCAGTGGGTTCCCAGAGGAGTCCTGCAGACCTGCCATGAATCCGTGCTCTGCACTTTAGGAGAAAGGCATGGCCTTTAGCTTTTCTACAGCTTGGCTTCCTTATGGAGAAATGGAAGACACAATTCAGCTCTGTTCAGAGGGAAGTATCAGTCCATAGACTCATGTGCACAGAGATTACATATCTGATATTCATGCAACATAAGGTTCCCACAAATGATACTTACTGTACCATTACATCGAAATTAAAGGAGTAATTTACACTTACCCTAGATATTAGAGACATAAACTATTTTTATAGAGTGTATGCCCCAATGTTACTGACCCAGCTGGTCTCACAATAGTTTATCAGGCTGCTGCTAACTCAGTATGAAAAGTTTGGGGTAAATCTTACTTTTAGTGGTATCTTAAGATTTTAATTAAAAAAAGAAAACGAAAACTAGTCTGGGTTTAAAATGCAATGCCAAGTTTAAGTTATTTTTTTTTTTTGTTTTTCTCTTTTGTTTGTTTAACGGTTTAGCTCTTCTCTAATTTCATTGTATCTCTATAGGCCTCAGTAAACACTTTTGAAAATTTATCTATATAGTGTAGAGTTACAGGCTGTCACTTAGCCCACAGGTGGCGCTGTGGGTATCCCTCCACCATTTTTTATATCTTCTTCTTTTGTAACCTTCTATGGAATTATGGTCACACTGTAGCCATCAAACCATCCTAGAACACTCCATTGTGATGTTGACTGGTGGAAAACGGCATTTCTTGTTTAAAGCACCCTTAAAATGCATAAGACTTTGGCAGCCAATGAAAATGATCCTTAATTGCCGTATCTTGGTGAAGAACACATTTTGGAGTCTTTGGTTGAATCATAATTCATGTTTGTCACCATTTACCAAAAGCTGTCATAAAGGGCAAATGGAAAAAATCTCTAGGGTTGGGACCTGACACATCTCATAAAAAACACCCTCTGTTCTCCTCTTCCTCCAACTTTTCTACAAACAGGAGAATGAAATCGCATTAATTTCTTAAAAATAAAAAGCAGTATTAATCACTAACAGAGCCTCTGGTGGGTGGACTTGTGAATTGCTTCAGTCACTTTGGAAAACTGATGAGCAGTCTCATTAAGCTAAAACTCACGTATTCTATGACTCAGCAATTCTGTACCAGTAATGATACCTATGTTCAACAAAATGCATAAAATTTTTTATTCATGCATAACAAATAGGGACCAAAAGCAACTCAAATGATGTCTAAAGGCAGAATAGCTGAATAAGTCGTAGTATTCATGCAATCAAATCCCCTATGACAAAATAGAATACACAACTGCCACATGCAGCATGGCGGAGGAGCTCCATGAACAAACGCTGAGTAAGAGAAGTAGACTCCAAAGAGCATATGCTTTGTGGTCCATCTCACCTAAAAGTCAAAGCCAGGGCAGGGCATGCTGCCAGCACTGTGGGGAACAAGGATGGAGGGGATTTGGTAGCATGTGATTTGACGTGATATGGTGTGAGCCCTTTCATGAAAAGAGTCATGACATGGGTCTATATGCACTGTACATAATAATTTATATTATTGTGTAATAAGGCACATACAACAAAATAGTATCCTGTATAAAGATTATAAATAGCAATTGATAGGCCAGAGAGACATTACACTAGTTTTCTAGGTGCTTTCTGAACCCTTGCACAAGTCACTGCTTCTTTCTTGTCCCCATTTTCTTCTTCTGGAAGAGAGGGCTACAGCCACAGACTGCACACCGACCTCAGAATCAACATACATCCACCAAACTCCTTTTCCCTGGCCTGGGCAAGAGAAGGAGGGGTATGCTTCCTGGGCATCCTAAAGCTAAAGCCACTCTGTTCTCAAAAGATTCTTGGGAAGTCTGATGGGAAAAAAACACTTTGGAATATATTTCTAAATTTTTCTTTTTCTTTTTGTGATTATAATATAATTACAACATTTTTCCTTTCCCTCTCCTCTCTCCAAACCCTCCCATATACCCCCTCCTTGCTCTCTTTCAAATTCAAATTAATAATTCATGCATATCTGTATCTGTATATGCATATATATATATATATGCATATATATATAAAATGCTCGGTCTATAAAATGTTACTGTGTGTTTGTTCTTGGGGCTGACCATTTGGTATTGGATAACCAGTTGGTGTGGGTCTATAAAAAATAATTTTTTCTTGGTAGCTGCTTTCTGTCCCTTCAGTGTTGATTCTCATTAAGCAATAATCGCCTGAAAAGACTGTGTTATTAATCTTAGCAAAAAATGAGAGGCTCAAAGCAAGTCTTAGAACTGCAACAAGCATCTTAAAGACACAGGACCTCAGTAAGGCAACCACTAGGGCTTTCTGCTTTGAACTGCCAATGGCATCATTTGGGTTTTGTTTGCCTACTAGACCTGGCACAGCCTTGCTCACTAGATACTCATGAGGAAATCTGGCCTGAGTCTAATGCAAGCAGATTACATGAGACTTTCTGGGATACAAGCTATTGCCCTTTTCTAGGCCAAGAGCTTTCCTAAACCAGGACTCTTGTTCAAAGAGTCTGACACCTGTGTCATGGTGGAGAGGCACTTAGGGACCCTGCCTTTAGTTCCTCGTTTCTTTCTTTGGGACAGAAGTCATTAGGGTTGAAAGTGTTTTGCTGAAATTTTTGTACATCTCATTTCCGAGAATTTTCCAAAATAGCAAAAGGGATGTTGACTTCCCACCGGGACTCAAGTTAAGTGTAGCATATCAAAGAGTTTCGGGAAGACATTTTCACTCTTCTGACCACATTTCCTGCCCCACAGAGAAGCACTGTGGCTGCAACCAAAACGTTTGTGAAACTCTCCATCTGAAGTAGGAACTTTTGTATCTGGGAGAAAGGAGCAGAAGAAAGTCCCAGGGAGGTGGATTGGTGAGTGGCCAGGAAAGCAAGGACACCAAGGACAGCTATGTAATCATGGGAGAAGTGAGGGATACGCTTATCAACTTTACAGGACTGAGCAGAGGCGGAGAGACATCAGCTATCTAGCAAGAGTGCAGAGGGACTTCTGTAGCTTAGACAACACCTTAAGATTGGACTCCAGCAACTGCCTGTCTTATCCAGCCAGGGTAACTTTAGTTTTCACCATTGATCACTAAGCTATGCTACATGAAAACCATTACTGAGGTTAAAGATTGAAAATATTTATTAGGTCAACTTCTCCATAGAGACTAGCTCCCCTCTGGACCTGGAAGCTATAGCAAAAACCTGCTGTGTCCTTACCTCCCAGTACTTGGGAAGTAGCTTGCCATTTCTGCCTAATGTCTACTGGATCTTCAAGGGCCATGGAAGAGAAGGAAGAAAACAGTATGACCTTATCCACCAACAGAAACCTCTGCTTCACAGGCACTGACCCAGTAGTGGTGAGATTTGACTCCTGGAGGCAGATCTGTTGCGGTTTGGATATGAACTCCCTCAAGAGGCATGAGTGGAAGGTTTGGTGCTCAGTTGGCGATGCTCGGAGAAGCACTATCTTGGCTCCCAGGTTGCTAACTTCATGAATAGACCAACCTATTGATGAATTTCCAAGCTGAGGGGAGGGAGCTAGTCAGAGGCGAGGCCCAGCTGGAGGAAGTGCATCACTGTGCCTCCAAAGGCTCTACCCTGTCCCCTCCTTCTTTCATCGTGTCTCTCTCTCTTTCTCTGCCTCCTGTCTATCATGACAGCTCTTGATCCATGAAACTGTGTCACAATACACATGCGCCTAGAAACAACAGGGTGAACAAAAGCCCTCTTAAGCCATGAACCCAAATAAACCTGCACTCCCATCCCTTGTTCTCTCAAGCATTTGATGAGATTTCAGCACTAGACTGCCACTTCTAATCCTTGACCAAAGTCTCTGTTGCCAGTTAGAAGAGAAGGAAGACCCACACACCTAAGGGTGGACATGATGAGCTGTGTCCCGTGACACCGTCTCCTGAAGCAGCATCCCAGATGCTGACATGGTTCATTGCCTATCACTTGGTGACCACTGCCCTGGTTTGCCTGCTCCAGTCAGTCCCCTGGAGTTTTCCTATTCTCTGCTGTTTTACTTCTGCACCGTTCTGGCTTGCTGACATCAAATCCTGCTTAAGAGACCATTGTAGTCCTTAGCAGTCTAGATGTGGTCTCAGCAGAGACAGGGTTAGTCTCTGTGGTAGCCTCCTGAATAAAGGGCTCTTCTCACTCCCCACAGCTCCAGTCTGTGCACCCTTGTTTTGAGCGAAAATCTAGTGTTGCTTCACCGCAGGACTCAGCTCTCAGAGGCACTTAATATGTGTAAAATAGTGTTCTCTGCTATACCCACCTCCCCTAGAGGCTAGGGAACATGAGGGCAAAGGGGCTTTCCATCTCCCCAGAACCATCTCACACACCGACAAGCACAGTCAGGACCCCACACAGAATGGGCCTGAGAAAAGAGCTTGAAGAAATGACTTACATTCCTACCCAAACTCCAGAACATCTAAGGGGAAAATGGACCAAAAGTTGTCATAAAATCAAGGAAATGACTGAGGGGTAGGTTATAATGATTGAAGATATTCACATCCACTGCTGGGGTTGCTTGTACAGGTGGTGCAGGGTGGGAATAGGCACACACACAATGATAAATGATCCATACAGGCTGCTTGTCCATGTACAAGCACAGCCTATACGGGATGTTTGGAAGGTAACTGAAAACCCTCCACACTTCCCCTGGGCCACTTCATAGGTCTGTAGAGAGGAAAGTCTTTGACTGGAATGAGATAGGGCCCCAATATTACCACAAGCTGTTTACAGACTTCGGGCTTGCCAGGCAGGGCCAGCGATAATTGAGCCCTGAACTGCACTCTTAGTCCACATGCTAGAGATGAGGATTTTACCCAGAACGGGACTTGGTTATGCTGGGTTTCAAATAGGCTATGTTACTAGTCACCTCACACTCTTGTCCACATCTGCTACCCAACATGGTGCTCCCAAAGGCCTTAAAGTCCTTCCTGTGCATTAGCAGAGAACGGTTCCCAAGAGGGAATGCCTCAACAGAGACCTGGGTCATTGGTAGTTAAGGTTGTATCATGTTTTACTAAAATAACTAATCAAACTTAGTTTTAATGAGTGAAAGAAGTCATCTTTAGCAAATGAAAACTATTTAACATATTATTTTGAGTTAACTTTAGTGTGAAGACTGGCCTTTCCTCCCACCCCCTTTCTTCCACAGCAGGATGTCACCCTGGAGCTCAGGCTGGCCTTCAACACCCCATGTTGCTTCTCTTTCAAATTAGTTCTTATTAGGTATTTTTTTTTGTGGTACAATAAACTATTCTTGGAAGAAGGTGAATATGAAAAATACCCATAAATGGTTGCATAAAGGTCTTAGGACTGGGGGGCTAACTAGTCAGTGAGGCTGGAGACAGTTCAACAACTAAGGTTAGGATGAGGGTTTGGTCAGTAACAGTTTACTTGCTATGAAAACAAGCATAAGGGCCCGAATTTAATTCCAGGGTCCACATAAAAGGCTTTGCCTGGTGGCTTGTGCTTATCATCCCAGTGCTGTAGAGGCAGAGGAAGGAGCTCACTGACCAGCTAGCCTTTCCTAATCTGCAAGCTTCAGGCCCCATGGAGAGACCCTGTCTCAAAACCATGATTTACAATACCAGAAGCTGGCTCTGGCCTCCACATGCACACACGTGCACACAAGGACATGCATGCACTCCCACACACAAACATGCTCCTCCAATAAAAAAGAAACATTCTCAAGATGAATTTTAAAGGTGAAATTATTAAAACGATAGCACTATTTCATGACCTTTTTTTTTTTTTTTTTTTTTTTTTTTTTTTGCTAAATCTGAGTAATCTTGTTCGGTTTCTAACCTTTAATAACTGTTAAAAATTTGCTTTGTAAGTGCCAAGGAAACTATTGTAGGGGACTTACTATCCTCTTTTCAATATATTTTTTTTCTTATTCATCTTTAATAGTCATAAACACTTCAATTTTTCTTCCCTCTTCTGCTGGAAAAATTCATGCTTTTTGCTTTTCCCTTTGGAAAATAAATTAACCAAAATGTAATATGATATTTAAGTGAAGAGTGCTGCTGACATTAAATGGTCCACGTGGCATTACATTATGTTTTCCATTTTATTCTGTGCATCTTTCTAATACAGGCCAAAGCTAGTGTTCATGTAAATTGCTCTGATTTTATAGAGCAGGATGCGGCATTCTTTTTGAAACCCAGGGCTCTTGTGCAGTAATAGAAAAAAGCGGCAACAAAATAATGGGCACTAGCAATCAAAGTATCATTATAGGTACATTATGTGTGGGGTGCTAAATTGGTAGAAGGTCTTTATTTTTAATTTCTGCTCATCTGTTCACCATTATTAAGCGAGCTTAGATACCGAGGAGATTTAAGAGTGACAGAGGGTAATTATACACTTTAGGAAAAGATATTTCTCATCGTAGGTTTAGAACTGCACCAAGAGAAAAGCTTGTTAGGATTTTATGCAGAGTCTCTGCGTACATCTTGTTTGGATATGAACATATTTTCAGTCTATAGTCCAGCTTGAGTTTCACATAATATCGTTTCTGTTAGACTTTTACAGTCTGGCTGGAAATCATTTCAAAGTTTTTTTTAAGGGCATTATTTTAATAAGTAATTGTTGACTTTGCACTTTATATTTAAAAATAATTCATAAAGCAGTTGGTGAATTTTAAAACTTTCCAGCTATGGTTTGTGTCATTTGAGAAGAAATAGTGAACATTTGAAACATAATTGGTGATTTTACTTAGCTCCTGAGTGATTGAGTGTGTTGACTGAATGGGAAAATCTATAAAAATCAAATAGTTGTGTTGATGTATAATTGACAACAAAACAATGTACACATATTTACATTGTATATATTTTAAGTATAAAGTATGTTTAAACTGAAAACTTCATATATGTTATGTATATAGCATCTGTTTTGATATCCACACACCTCAATAAACACAGGCTAGTGAACGTGTCTCAAAGGTAGTGATTACAGTCTAATGCACCCAAATCTCCTGATGTGGCTTTATAATTTTACCCTTTGATTCTTTTCCCCCAAAGCCCACTGCAGACCAGAGTTGATCAGCTGTTGCTGAGATGACGTTGAAGTTTTTTAGCTGTACTGCAGTGAAATAACAAGTCTGTTTACACCATTCAGTTGGTGTTTTGAGATAAATTTGTGATGCTCTTTATGTCAATAATGTATCTCCTTTATTGATCAATATCATTGTATTGTGCCAATATGCTAAGTGAACCCCATTTTAGGCTAAGCCTACTTTCATATGTAGTAAACAGTAACCTAATTTAGTCTGTGAACAAATTACAAGCCAATTAAGGAGTCTTCTTAGAGCAAGTAGCCGAGTCTTGGCCAGTTACAGCAACTGAGCATCAGCCAGTCATAGGCTAGCATGTGACCAGTGTCCAGAAAAGGGCAGATGCTTCAGTACACCAAGCTCAGAGAAGGTTAACCTTGAACTAGTAAAACCATGTCTTTATTCCATGTCCTTCTGTCTGTACATACTGCCAGACCTCATTAGGATGGTGGAACTCCATGAATCTTTACAGATACAGGGTGCTATGTGACTCGTAAATGACTCTAGCTAAAATAAACTCCACAAAAATTTATTTCTTGGAGGCTATACCTTGGGGCTGGAAAGATAGCTCAGTGGCTAAGAACACTTTCTGTTCTTGTAGAGGACCTGAATTTGGTTCCTAGAACCCGTGTCTTCATGAAGGTTCACAATGGCCTGTAACTTCAGCTCCAGGAGATGCCAATCCTTCTTCTGGCCTCCTCAGACACCTGCACATATATGACATAGATCCACACAGAAACACACATACCTAAAATTTTTTGAGACAGGGTTTCTCTGTATTGCTTTGGAGCCTGTCCTTGAACTCGCTCTGTAGACCAGGCTGGCCTTGAATTCACAGAGATCTGCCTGCCTCTGCCTCTCGAGTACTGGGATTAAAGGCCTGTGCCACCAACACCTGGCTCACACATACCTAAAGTTAAAAAAGATTTTTTTTTTTTGAGAGAGAGAAGTACCACAATTTGTGCATTCATAGGCCTTCCAAATTGTTTGAAGTTTTTGGCTATTGCAAATAAGTTTGCTATTAATTTGGTTTTGTGTGTGTCTATGTTTCTCTACTCTCAAGTCTATAGAGTATATGTGAATATGTGCCCATGGGTGTGTGTACACGTGCTACACACTCATGCATGTAGAGGCCATACAGGGTACTGGATGCCTTTCTAGATCACTCTCCACTTGTTTTTTTGAATCAGTCGCTCCCTAAACCTGTGGCTTGTGTTTCGTCTGCTAAGCTGGAAGCCAGCAAAGCCTAGCAGTCTCCTGTTTCTGTCCTTCCTCAGAGCTGGGGTAACAGGAATTTATGGGGACACTGAGCTTATTACATGGATGCAAAGATTTGAATTCTGGGCCTCATGATTTTGGATCAAGTGCTTTTAGCCATTACATCATATCTCCAACCCTGCTATAGATACTCATTTACAGATCACTGTATGGATTGACATTTCATTTCTTTGGAATATACTTAGGAGCAGAATTACAGATTCACATAGTAGATACATGTTTACATTTTAAATAAAGCAGTAACTGTTTTTCCAGATGACCATGCCATTATATATTCCCACTTAGAGTGTATAAAGATCCAGTTGATCCTTATCCTCGTCAACACTTGATGTTCATTAATTTTCATTAGAGGTATTTTTCATTCAAGGTACACTATGTTATCTCATTCTACTTTTAAAGATTGTTAACATTTGTTTTTATTTTGTATATAAGTGTGTTTTGATCACATGTATACAAGTGTACCATGTATATGTGGTTCCCTCAGAGGCCAGAACTGGATATTGGATGCTTTGGAACTAGAGTTACAGGTGGTTGTAAGTGACCAGCTAGGAGCTGGAACTGAATCCAGGTCCTCTGCAAGAGCATTAAGTGCTCTTTACCACAGAGGCACCCCTCGAGCCCCCTCATTATGGTCTGAATCTACATTTCTATAACAACTTATTCATTTGGACCATTGCATTTACTCTGTGATGCTAACTTTTTGTAATTAATTGCTTTTGTAGAGATCTAATTCGATCTGGAATGAAAAGAAACTATATTTTACTATTAGCTAAAAGATCTTAAAACTATTTTATGAATACAGGTGCTTTGCCTACATAGATGTCTCTGTATCTACCATGTGCAGTTATAGATGCTTGTGAGTCATGTGTGGGTGCTTGGAATTGAACTCAGGACCTCTGGAAGAAGAGCAAGTTCCTTAACCACTGAGCCATCTCTCTGGCCCCCTATGATTTTAATTTTTTAGAAAAATCTTTAGTTTTTTTTTTGTTTTTATTTTAAATTAAGTAACTAATTTGACACAGGATCTTACTATGTTGTCCTGCCTGGCCTATTAACTCACTATTTAGACCAGGTTGGCATCAAACTTGTCTCCATTTATTTTTAAATTAGTGGACAAAGTAACAGGTTCCCTTGTGGTATTTTCACACGTAATTTTGAATGTTTCTACCCTGCACTCCTCCACATTCTCTTTTTGACTTCACTCACACTGAGTAGATAAGGCTGGCCTGCTTTTTGCCTCCTGGTGTTTCAGCTTTCCGCACTCATACACCGCTGTTTTATATTACCCTCCTCAGCCTCTTTCAGGATAGTTCCCTTTCTTGCTTCCGTGTCTCCTTTACAGTTCCCTGGCCTCTGTCCACACTTCCTCTAATACAAGTCCAAATCTGTAGCAATTAGAAGCCAGGATTCACATTTGCAGCATTAGTCCTTCTGAGCCAGTGTTGTCCCATTTAATGCATTTTCCAAGCAAGGTGTTTATAAATCAGTTAAACATTGGTAATGGTCACAGTGTTCCATGTCGATAACCAAGCTCTTTTCTTAAGTACTACAGCCAATTCATTCATGTCTTATAATGTTCAGTTTGCCGCCCTGACTTCTGCAGTGAATGACAGCATCTTGCCACCCCTGACTGTGGAGTAAGATGATAGTTTTGTGGATGGTATTAGAGCTTAGCAAATTCCCTTTCCAGAGTAGAATAAGAGTTGATGAAAAGAAAAATGCTGGGTTCACTGCCAAGGGCACAAAAGATTGCCAGTGGAATGAAAAGACCCAGAATCTTGGTATATTCAGGACTCATAGGGCAAAGGCACCACCTTCAATGTGAAGGACATTGGCTCTAATCAGTGGCAGCAGGAGCAATAGAGTTGATGACCTAGATCAGTACTTGGCATCCTGAAAGTATCACCTGAGAGCTGTCAGCTTCACAGTTTGGCATGGTGGGGAATGCCTTTCATCCCAGCACTGGGAGGCAGGGGTAGGTAAGTTTGAGGCCAGTCTGTTCTACACAGAGAGTTCTAGGACAGACAGGGCTACACAGAGAGACCCTGTTAACAAACAAACAAACAGAGCCATCAGCTTATCTAAATGCACTACAAGAATAAAACAATCTTGACTATGCCCATAAAAACTGTAAACTCACAGGAGTTGGTTTTATCAAATGGTGATAGGAATGATGGACAGTGGTAATCCATATATATCTGTTATTAGTTATCATGTTTTACATTAAAAAACAAGTCTTCTCTACTTCTGTTTGTGGCCTAAGTATTGACAAATGACAAACATGTAAATATTTCATGTTTACTCATGTGCGATACATTTTGATATATTAGTAGCTGAACAAATAAATAATTTGTATTGTATGTTGTCTTATTTTTTTTATTTAAAAATCATACAGGGTTATGGAGGCCATTCTCATGCAAGTGTATAATGTGCTTTGTATGTGGTCCCTGAATTCTCCTCCCTCTCCCCTCCCCCCAACCCCACTACCTACTCCCCCCATTTACCCCAGACTCGCTCATACTTTGAAGTCATCTTCTGTACATATATGATTTTATCTGTCTATAAAATCTAGGACCCACAAATTAGAGAAAACATGTAGTATTTGACTTTCTGTGACTGGCTAAATTCATTTGAGATGGTGATCTCCAATTTCATCTACTCGCCCCTCCACAACCACATGTTTCTTGATGACTGAATAAAACATCAATTGTGTTTGTCATTACATTCTATGTCTCCACTCTCTGTTGATGGACACCTAGGTGGACCTGTCACTCACCCATTTTGGATAGCACTTCAGTAGATGCCAGTGTGTAAGAACCTCTGTCAGTTTTAAAAGAATGTGAATACCAGAAACAATAACTGTGCCCCCATTAAACAGGGATCAGTCATTCTTTTACTATCCAAAGGTTTGCCTTCTTTTTCTTTGTAAAGATGGGTGTCGCTATGTGCTGACTAGTTTTATGTCAAGTTGAGACGAGCTAAAGTCACTGGATAGGAAAGAGCCCCAACTGAGAAAAAGCCTTCATAAGATCCAGCTGTAGGCAATTCTGAAGGTCATTTTCTTGATTAGTGATTGATGGGGTAGGGCCCAGTCCATTGTGAGTGGTGCCATCTCTGGGTTCTATAAGAAAGCAGGCTGAGCAACAGGAGGAGCAAGTCAGTGAGCAGCATCCCTCCATGGCTTTTGTATCAGTTCCTGCCTCCAGGTTCCTGTCCTGATTTCCTTTGATGATGAACAGTGATGTGAAAATGTAAGCCTAATAAACCCTTCCACCCCAACTGCTTTGGTCATGTTGTTTAATCTCAGCAGTAGAAACCCTGACTAAGACAGTGTGTAACCAAGACAGGGCTTAAACTTGCAATCCTCCTGACTCCTGCATGCTGGGGTTGTAGGCATTTACTGTTAAGCCTGTCTATGGCCTTAAAATAACTGAAATATCAATTGGAAGCATAGGAATTCTGACTATGGAAGTGTCAGTTAAAATTGGATGCTAGATGGGAATTTTGGCATGGTCCACTTAGTAATAAAGCTACTTTCTTAAAATACTCAATTACAGGCTGGGTGGTGGTGGTGAACACCTTTAATCCCAGCACTTCAGGAGGCAGAGGTAGATCTTTGAGTTTGAGGCTAGCCTGGTCTACAGAGCGACCCGGAGAAACCCTGTCTTGAAAAAAAAGTAAATAATTACAAAATGTATAATAGCACATAGATTGTTAAAATAATAATAAATATAATTCCTGTGCATACAACACCACTCCTTTGTTCCTAGAGAGACTTTCCAAATCATACTCCCTCCTTTGCTCTTATTAAGGTTACTCAACCCTGAGTCTTGTGTATTGCAGTCCCTGAAATTTTGCCATGCACTTACATTATTATGCAACATGTTTTTTAATTCTCATGCTTTTGAATTTTCTACAAATAAATTCAATAGTTACATTTTGTTTCTTTAATTCCATATTAAGTGTGTGACATTTCCTGTCCTGATAATTAAAGTTCAGTTTTTATATGCAGAGTACTCCATTATTGATTGAGTGAACTGTATTAGGGAATTCAAGAAATTAAGATATTTTCAGAATTACTTTTGTTTTTTTCAAGACAATTTTTTATTGCTGTTTTTCTCTGTTTAGCCCTAGCTGTTCTGGAACTTGCTCTGTAGACCAGGCTAGCCTAGAACTCAGAGATCCACCTGCCCCTGCTCCCCCAGTGCTGGGATTAAAGGTGTGCAGCATTGCCCCACTAATTTTGGAAACTTTTGATTAATAGTTTTATGTTGTGTCCAAGTCAGAATTCCTCAAAAGGAATCCAGCCATTCTTTCTTGAAAAGTAATGGAGGTGTATGGCTGTGAGCCATGCCCTCGCTTAACCAGTATGTCTCAAAACATGTTAATTAGCTCTCTCTTATCCTGTCTCATGGGAATAATGACCATAGCTATCTCAGACTGACTGAATGAGATGATACATGCCAAACATTTGAACTAATTCCTGGACTGTATTTTAAGTGTTCAGTATTTGTGATCACTGTAAGAAACTGAGGCTTGGTACAAAGTCAATGGAAAGTCATTTGAAAGCAAGTTTCCCCAGCCAAGAACAAAATATTTTTAATATTTATGGAGAATGTTATCTCTTTTGTATATTGTCTATGACACTGAATTTAACTCAAATGTGCCAAAAATAAAAATAAAAAAAGGATAAAATGAAAGCTCTCGAAGAAAGGCCCATGGGTCCAGCCCAATTTTATTGTCACTGCAGACTTCACAGGAACACAAATTTGTGATGTTCTTCAGTCAGCATAAAGCTCTCAAGTGAATAGAAGGCCCAGTGAATAAAGGAGATGAAATTGTCCTTTCCAGAATGAAAATGGGGTGTTCTCAGAGATGGTAGCTGTCTCCCCCCTCACTCTGGAAAAGAGTGCGTATGCACAATGGAAACAAACTTCCCTCTCCACAATACCTTCAGACTTGCAGTCTATGTAGAAGTCCACAAGTTTTAACAATGGGAAACCTTCCTATGACACTGTACAAGCAAACTGGAAATTCTTGGTGTACCACACAAATAGGAAACACAGTTTAGGGCTTCAAAGGAGACTCTTGTTACCGAGCATGCATTATAATTTGATATAAATAAGCTCCACAATCAAACATTTTAAATCAGATGTATCTTGCCATTAAGCTGAAATAAATTACAGGTGGAGAGGTAGCTCACTCACATGCTAGGCACAGATCATTGAATCCTACCAACCACACACATGACATCAGAAGCCATGCTTGCTTCTGCCTTGTTGTTCGTAGTCCTGCTCAACACAGGTTACAGGGCACTGACACGTGGATTGTAATTTGTTGAATAATTGTAGACTAAACAAATATACTAACTCCTGTACTACCTTGAAGTTATAATGACCTTAGTTAGCAAAGCACATATCAGTTAATAATTCTTATCAGAAGGTAGTTAACTTTCATGACACACCCACACCTCAGTGTTACGATCACAGTAAGTGACTCTCAGTTTTTCAAAAACAAACTTTTAATATACTTTTTAAATTTCTTAATTTATTTGTGTGTGGGTGGGGCTTGTCAGAGGCCATGTATAGAAGTCAGAGGACAGCTTACAGGAGTTGTTTTTCCTTCTACCACTGAGTTCTGAGGCTCGAACTCAGGTTGTCAGAGTTGGAGACGGGGCCTTTACCTACCAAACCATGTCACTGGCCTCACAGATCCCCTTTTAAAAGCAAACATTTCACACCAATCTCCCCAATTGTTATACTGCTTTGCTTTTAGTGCTAGATTAAATAATATAAATTTGAAGATCCCTAGAAATTATTCAGTGGCAAGCCTTCTTGCTGTCCCCCTTACGGGATTGGGAGCCCACGAAGCAGAAACCCAAGCTCTAAGGTCCCTTCTTGTGTTCTTATTTTAAATAGGAGGAGAAAACAATCGCTTCCATCCCTATATGAGAACCACTGATGCGATGGCTTGTTAGTATTTTTAAACCTTAGTAAAAGCCAGTCCCTTTCATGCCCCTCCAGCCCTTCCTTCTCTGGTACTTTTATTTTGAAGTTTTTTTCTGAACCATCTCCAGCGTGTCCACATTTCAAAGTTACAGAAACCACAAGTGGCCATTGCATTCTGGTAGCACTCTGCTAACAAGTGTCACAGGGTGGTAGGCTTCCTCAAGACACACACTTATAAATATAGAAAGCAGTGAATAAAAACCCAAACAAAAGTAAATGCCACGAAACAATTTTGGCTTGTAATGTCACATGAAAAGGTTATCACAATGTCATGTGAAGTTGCTGTGTTTCTTGGACCTTATCTTGCCCACACTCCTGTTGGTCTACTGTGTAATGGGATACACAGTTCGTGTCCCTAAGCCATACAAATGAAGGAATGAGTCCCATATGTACCTTGGCCTAGTCCCTCTGATGGAGATCCTGATTAGCCCCTTGGCCACACAAGTAGAGTTAACATGTCTTTCTAAACAATTCTGTTATGTTTCATTACTCCATCTCATTCCCACTGCAAGCTGCTGAAGAGGAAGCCTGCTCTCCCTCTCCTCAGCCATTCGATGTCTTGGAGTTAACTGCCTGGGAACTAAGCCATCATTTCCCTGCTCTGCCTTGAAAGCAGCAAGAAAGCACAAATCACACCATTTTTTTTTTTTATCAGTGTAGGTGGGAATTATGAGCTAACTAGAGATTTTCCCAAATCCTGAGTTGGCTGCAAGCTAATTTGGTAATTCATCTGGACCTGCAGGGCAGCTGCACTGTGCAAGAAATGGGGGGGGGGTATGTTCTTGGGTTTTCATTCAAGCATAAACTATGGAGCCCTAGAGGAAAGACGTGTTAACCATGGTCTAGCAGCCTTCTCAACCCCGATCTTGTACCCATCAACGCTTTTTCTGACTCAGGCTGAGTTTCACAGAAAGATCATGAGCTGCAAGATATGTTCATTCTCGATTTTCCCTCTCATCGTCTGTATGGTTTAGGGAAGTCCCTATTCACTTGGAGCTTGTTTTCTCCAATACAGGCATGGCATTCTTTGTCATACGTGCTATTTGGATAATCAAATAAAGCAGTGATCAAAGATGTGCTGGGAAAACTTCAGCAGAAGCAAATGGGCAACACCTCCGCCCTTAGCTATAATGGTGTCTCAAGGACTAGTGATTTTCTTTTTCAATGAATTTACAGACATGGGCTGGCAAACAGAGCCAGCCAAACCCAGTACAACTCAAGATCTCTGCTTCACAGTCCATGAGCAAAGAATGCCTTTCATATTTCTATAGGGCTAAAAAAAAACAAAAAACAAAAAACAAAAAACAAACAAACAAAAAAACTGATGTAAAACAAACTACCAAAAAAATAATAAGACCCACCAGTCACAACATTGCAAATGACATACTTTCTGCTCCCTCCACAAAGAAGTGTGTGATCCCCAGGAGCGGAAGTGAATCACTAGATCTGGTATTTGCAGCCTCCCCCACAGACCTGAGTACACGTACACTCTGGCTGTCCTCAAAACCTCTCCTAATCCCACACACAAGGGGATGGATGAAAATAGGCAGTGATTTCGTTATCAACTGGTGGGAAGCAAGACTCTTCAACCACATGCCAAAGATCAAAAAGAATCTCAGGTTGCACAGCTTAGGAGGCCTTCAAGTCTAGGTTCAAATTGAGCTGTGGGCACAAATTATTTTAGAAAAGACCAAAGGATTTCACATTTTGAGTTTTTGTTTCCCCCTCTAATAATCTGCTGCAAATAGAATTATCTCATCTCTCTCGTTTTCTCCTATCTCTGCAATCTTCAAAACCCCTTCATCTAAACTGATACTGGTGGCAAGGGCCTCTGACATAATTAAATTGAACCATATGAATTCTGGATCAAGATTAAGCAAAGGAAAAAAATTAAAGCATTTATTATGTTGAAGTTTCTTATGCCAATTTTCTGCTAAGAGGGAGAATTCAAAGGTCAGGGCTCTTGCAGCCGACTTAGTGGCATATTAGTTACAGCAATTCAGCCTGAAAATTCCAGCAGAAATAAATATAATGGAATGTCATGAATTACAAGAGACCACAACCCTAATCAGCTCATGGGAAAAGAAAACCCACGCATTTTCCTATTGACGGTTGATAAGTGGACTCCTGAAGCGTGTATGGAGGAGAGTCGGGGTTCCCAGCACTGCTGTTAGGTTGAAGTGAAAGATTTTTGAGCCTCTCTATCCCACTCTGACCCCTCAAGGCAGGAAGGCACACAGAACAGAATACTATCTGTGTTCTCCCTTGTAGATTTTTATCACATTCATTCAGTGGGTGTTCTCTGAGCCAGACAATGCCGGAAAGCATACGAGTCAATATGGTGGGTGATAAGTAACAGGATGACAGAAAGCTTATGAATTATTTTGCTGTAATTTCAGAAGCAACACCAAATACCCTACCATAAACCTGAGCATTCTTCTGCCACAGATCTCGTTCTCATCAATATGTGGTCGAAGACTCATAATTGAACATGACTCTAGAGATGCATTTTGTGAATAAGTTTTTTTCTCAAAAGTCATATAGAGCTTTTGTTTTTTTTTTAATTGAAATATAGTATCCAGATTTCATATGAATCTCAACTCATATAAATAATGTCTGCATTTACAAGCCCCTTTGCTTTTTAAGATTAAATGATTAACATGGGGGCGGGGCTAGATCAGTTGGCAAAGGGCTTACTGTGCAAGCATGAGGTGCTGAGTTTAAATCCATATTAAAAATAAGTCAGTGCTAGGGAGGTAGAGCTGGGCAGACAGCCTAGTCTACTTAGTGAGTTCTAGGCCAATGAGAGACTCTTTCAAAAACTAAGGTGGTGCTTGAGGGCTATTCAAAGTTGTCCCTGACCACCACCACCACCATCAACACACACACACACACACACACACACACACACACACACACACACACACACGTGAACAGAGAGCCCAACTCCTCAGTGAACACACATCTAAAAATGGGAGCACAGCAGATAACTCTACTGTATTTGAAAGGCATCACTAGTATCAAAAACAGTGAAAGGGATGATGTAAAGATGAAAATCTCCAAATTCTTATGATACAGGTGTCACAAACAAGAAAAAATAGCAACATACATGTCAGAGAGATGTCTTCCTAGGGATACAAAGATCTAAAGATCCCAAAAGAATATGACAATAACATTAGGTAAAACATGAACACAAAAGAATGTTCTAATGCTCTAAATAAACAGGAAGGTCCCTAGAGCTGTTAATTATTAGAACTACCTTAATTACACGGATAGAAAATTTTGTCTTTAACTTTTTAAATTTACAATTCCTTATTTATTATGTACATGTGTGTGCACATGTGTGGAGGTTAAGGATTATTTGCAAGAGTTGGTGTTCTCTTTTCCCATGTGAGTCCTGGGGATTGAACTTATGTAGTCAGGCTTGGTGGAAAGCCCCTTAATGCTGAGCGTCTCACCTGCCAAGTTTTGCTTTATTTGATGGTAAAGAGACACTATGGACACCACAATTTTACTTCTAAAATCTTATGATAAGACAAATGAGCAAAGAAACATTGGAAGGAACTGTATTTGTTCCTGGTAGTAGCAAAAGCTGTGTATAACTAATTACCTAAATTGTATAGTGGGATATTATGGTCAACAGCTTTAAAAAAATGAGAGACTACAAAGATGTAATAGAATAGATATTAATAATTATCTTCCTGGGCAGGTGAGATGGCTCAGAGTCTAACAGCACTGGCTCCTCTCCCAGAGGTCCTGAGTTCAATTCCCAGCAACCACATGGTGGCTCACAACCATCTATAATAAGACCTGGTGCCCTCTCCTGACATGCAGACAGAACCCTGTATACATAATAAAGAAATCTTTGAGAAAAAAAAAGAATTATCTTCCTTTGACATTAGCACTGATTATTTTTGGAGCATTTTGTTTTTTAACTTTCTTCTTTTCTGTCATCTACATGTTTAAAATGATGCATTGATGTCATTAAAAATTGTGAATTATTTGGATGAAAACATTTATGATTTTTCAGAGAAAAAAGGACCAGAGAATGGTGTGTGTTTATGTAATTATGTAGCATATGTAAAGCTCTTACATATTCCATTATGTAAAATGGACAGACAATAAAAAAGAGGGGGCCAGAGGGAGATGCTCCAAGGGGTTTCCAGTGGCTGTAGTTGAGAAGGGAGATTGCATAGTTTACATTTGAGTACTTGACTTTTCTTTTTAAAACTTGAAATATGTTGTTCTTACAATAATAAAAATAACAGTGTTTTTAATTTGAAAGATACTAAATGTCTGAACTCGAATAGAAGTAGCTATCTAGGTCCAAACACGCTGTAGACCTTCATGAACTGCTTTTGTTTGGTATGGTAGTTTGATTGTAATTGGCCCCCATAAGCTCATATGGAGTGCCATTATTAGGAGGTGTGGCTTTGTTGGAGTGTGTGTGGCCTTGTGGGAGGAAGTGTGCCACCGTGGGGGCAGGCTTTGAGGTTTCCTATGCTCAAGGTATTGCCCAGTGGCACTTCCTGCTGCCTTCTGATCAAGATGTAGCCAGCACTTTGTCTAACTTCAGGCTGCCATGCTCCTCACCGTGATGATAATGGACTGAACCTCTGAAACTGTAAGCCGCCACCTTACCTCAGTTACATGTTTTCATTAGGAAGAGTTGCTGTGTCATGGTGTCTCTTCACAGCAATAGAAACCCTACCTAAGACATTTGCTAAGCACTGAGCATCTAAGACTCTGTCTTTCCTTCCATTTCACCCCTTTCTGCTTGCCACTCCTTCCTGAGATGACAGTGGCAAGCAGTCTATTAGGTTGTCGTGCAGTATAACACATTTCTGTCTGTGTAAGGAATTACCTTGTTTACTACCTTAAAGAGCAACTGACGATTGTAAAATTAATAAAAGGTAAACTTTCTCATTATATACTGCTGCCGCTCTGGCCCTTCCTAGACCTCAGGCCTTAGTCTAAATGGGAAACATCTCCAGGAAAGACTGAGATGTTGGCATTAAGAACCATTGTTTAATGTTCCTCCCTGGGTAAAAATATTCCACAGAAGAACTAATAATTGACTCCATGTCTGGAGTCCTGAAAGAGTGGCTTGCATAGCCCCCCCCCCCCCGTGAAACCTATGATGCTGATGCTTATTTAGGCCATTAATAAAGCATACACGCTCATTATCCAATGGCTCATTAGCTTTCTTTCCAGGATGTGCTGATGACATGAGAGGCCTGCACCGTGTGTGTGTGTGTGTGTGTGTGTGTGTGTGTGTGTGTGTGTGCGCGCACACACACACACACACACACACCATTCTTACAGAGAACAGAATGTGTTCTGAATTGCTACCAAGAACTGTTTAAATTCCTACTCAGGCTATTTAAAAATTGAGTATCTGGCTCCAAAGAGCAGTATTTCTCTGCTCTACTGGGTAAAGATAGATACTGGCACTTCTCTGACACCACAATCCTAAGCCAAACTCCACAGTAAGTGCCATTACAGAGATGGAAGGTGGAAAACCAGTGCAGGTGAAGGCCCTACCTAGGTACCAAAATTGTAACTGACCCAGTCTCAGGAAGCATGGCATTTTGCCATCAGCATGCTAGCAACAGCTGAATAATTTTTTGCATATGGGAGCCTTTTTTGACGTTCCTCCCTGTCTCACTTATACTCAGGTAACCTCTGCCTGTGGGATATTGCTCCACTCTGCTTAGGAGGGGGCACCAAGAAGGAGGTACATTTATTTTCCATCAGTCACTGAAGTAAGAATAAGTGGCTTTCTGTGTCCTCAAGTTCATTTTCTATAGATTAAACTAATGGAGGATTATATATTAAAAAGAAATAATGGATTGTCTCTGTACCCAGTACATGGTGACTTTTTTCCTACCCCCTAAACAATAAGATGACTATTTATGTAGAATTTAAAATGTATTAGGTACTGAGGATGCACAGCAGTGTATATGCGAAGACAATACCACTTTATGTAAAAGATATTAACAGCCACAGACTCTGGTATCTTGAAATTGATCTCTGTAGAATTCAAGGCACATGTATGCAAAAAGCAAGGCAGCATCTTCAGGAATTTGTTGATACTACTCAAGGGAGAAATGAATAAAAAAGGAATGGGCTCTCTCTTCAAGTTATTGAGGGATGGGGGTAGTACATTTCTGTGTAATAAGTATGTACTGTGAGGGGGAACTCCAGAACTGCTTGCCTAGTTCTGAGGATGAAAATAAACCAAGTAATGCAATTGGGGGAAGGCAGCAGACGGAAGAGGAAGAGGAGCAGCAGGAGAAGGAAGGGGGAGGAGGGAGGAAGAGGAACATCAGGAGGAGAAGGAAGAGGAGGAGGAGGAAGAGGAAGAAGGGATGGAGAAGGAAGAGGTGCAGGAGGAGGGAGAAGCAGGAGGGAAGAGGAAGCGGAAGAGAGGGAAAGCTAGTAAAGGAAGGAGAGAAGTTTTCTTTTCTCTTTCCCTGTGGGAAGACCCAAGAGAACTTTTCTTTCAAATGGGATGGATTTTAACTTCTTCAGAACATAAACACTGCCTAACACCATCACACTTGCTGATTAACCATTCTGTACCCTCTTTCTAGCTGCACAACCTCATCTAACTTTTATTCAACTGGGAACAGTTGGCAATATGGCTGCTTATCTTCTTGCAGTCTGAGCTGGAGAAGGGAAACCAAGGCAGGTAAACAGATGGAAGACATGGAGGAATTCAGGGAGAGGTGAGGAAGAGGGCAGATGGGCAGGGCAGGGTGCATGCACAGGTGGATTCTGGGATGCTGGGATGCACACGCCCTCACAGAGGCACTCTCTGGCCTGACTTGGTGGCCGCAGGAACATCGAGGAAAGACCACAGGTCTTCAAGACATTTCAGTCCTTCCTGTCATAAGGCGGCTGCCAGGAGGTCTCAGGACCCTGCCTCCAGGGCTCACTGACACTGAGCCAGGGAAGCTTTGATGGCAGCCACCAGTTTCTGAAATTTGCTTTCTGTATCTACATTGCCGACACCTCTCTTCTTGGAGTGAACCAACTTCCCGGCTACTGTCACTTCCAAAAAACCCGGTGACCTGGGGAGTCCCCTCACCACAGATGTCCAGGCATCCAGGGAACTCATATTCTAGCTTCTCCTTGAGCTGGAGATACTTGGGCTTGTAGCCTCAAACTCCACGATACACGACTTGAACGTGAGCGCCATTGCTGCAGATCGCATCCCCACATGGAGCGAGGACCGATCCACCAGCGACGAGAACCTCGAGGTCTGTCTTTTGTAATAATTTTTATCATACTACAGAAACCCTTTTATATACTATCCTTTCTTAAAGATTTACTTTATTTATTTATTTTTTGATAATTTCACACATGCATGCAATATGTTTTGATCAAGTCCACCCTCGCCATTCCATTTCCTTTAAGTCCTCCTCTATCCTTCCTGGACCACTATTCATTCCCAGCTTCACATGCTGTTTCTGTAAAACCCACTGAGTTCATACAGAGACCTTAGTATGTGCATGGATTTAGGGACATCTCTGGAGTAGCAACTCAGGCTACTACAAAATTCCACTTTAAAAGCAGCCATCATGCCCTACTATGAGGACTCAGTGGGTGACCAGAAATAAGAGAACACAAAATTGGGAGGGGGAAGTGTTGAAGAGAGAGCAGGGATGGCTATGATTAAAATATACCATATACATCTATGAAATCCTCAAAGAAGAAATAAAAATATTATATAAAATAAGTATCTTTCTGAAAAATAATCCATCCCTTAAAAGTCTTCAAATGCTTCCCTGATGCAGGTAGAGCTGAGCTCCAGACCCATGGCTGTCTCATTAGGGCACTGATCCTGTTTCCAGCAGAGCACAGACTTATCATGATGCACAATGGCTGATTATACACACACACACAAATCCCAAGAAGATGGTGAGCAACTGACTATCAGATAGGCGTCGTTCGTCATGTACTGTGATACCCCATGGAGTTTGACATGTCATAGAAACACAATCGGTGCCTCCAAGGCTGACATGAATTCCAGCAGACCATTTAATTCCTAGGGTTCTAGGCCATTTCTTTGATTATGTGTTCCCTTAAAGAAATCATACATCTTGAAGACCGCAGAATTAGTTTTCAACAGACTGAAATCACTATAATACTTCTAATATTGTTTTCATTTTGGTAATGGTGAACAGGCCTTCAGAGCAGCATGTGTGAGAGAGGGGACGGAGAATTATAAGAGCCCAGATTTCTGCTATGGCTTTAATTACAAGTGAAATCTTTTCTCATGGCATAGGTTTCATTTCCAACTTTCTTAAAATCGTTGTTTCAGAAGAGCTACAATTTCCAAGTCAAATTTTTAAAGTGATGTAAAAGTACTAGATGATTATTAAAAAAAAACAAATTATATTTAACCAGTATATTTATTGTTCGTATTTATCACATTAAAATAATTTTTTATTCCGATCAACTCATAGAAAATCACTCAACCAACACAATAAATGGAAAGTCTTTTGTTTTCCATTGTTATGTTATTCTGATTTCTTCATATCCCCTGGTCTCTCAGTATAAACTGATTTTTGTTTTATAACATTAATTTATTTATTGGGTTTGTGTGCCTGCATCAGCTTACTTGTGCCACCTGCTCATAGGTGCCTCAGAGGTATGGGATCACACGGAACTGAACTGTGAACCACCATGTGGATGCTGGGAACAGAGCCAAGGTTTTCTGCCAGAGTAGGAAGTGGGTTAACCACTGAGCCTCCAATTCTTACGCTTACTCATTTAAATATAGTAAAACTTAGAGGCTCAACAAAGGTTTTACCAAACTTTCATTTTACCAAAAGAAGTATTTTAAAAAATAAGCTGATAATTATTATTTATTATCACATTATTATTATTATTATCACATTTCTAAACAAGATTCAGAGGGACCTACTAGTATAAATGGACAGTTAAATAAAATAAATAGCTTTCAGAAGTCCACTTTATCTTTGAACTATTTTTATTTTTATGGACCAGTGAAAATTTGGGTATAGACATACATCAAGAATCAGTCTTTGACATTTCTGTAGGTTATTCTTTTCTCTCCATACCTACATTGTTCTATAATCCCATACACCTCACCAGTTCCTAGGGGTCACAATAAGAAGATCCATCTTGCACATTCTAACAGTGCTATTGAAACAACCTCCTAATGGTTGTGGGTTGTGACTCCATTAACAATACCTCCACCTGAGTAAATCAGACCCAGTACTCTCTCTCTCTCTCTCTCTCTCTCTCTCTCTCTCTCTCTCTCTCTTTCTCTCTCTCTCTCCAGCTCAGTGAATCAGGCTCAGTACACACACACACACACACACACACACCCCACCAGAAATCAGACTCAGTACTTATTGTTCAGAACCCATGATCATTTCAAGATAGTTCCTAAAGAAAGAATTAAGTATTATTACTTAGTTATGTCAAAGAGAAGGCATTCTTAAGGTATAAACGGAGGGCTTGTGATTGCATGGTATCACAATGTAACTTTATAGAATTGAGGTAATGGGATCTATCATTCTTAAGGGGTCTTACTTTTTAAAATGAATTTGTACTCCCCCAGTGCACTGAAAACAGTCCTCGCTCTAGGAAAGAGCATATGGTGGGAACTCTTCCTCCTCATTTTGACTCCTAGTTCCACAGAGATAACTACAGCAACTATGGTTACCAGATTTTTATTCGACTTTCCTTAGATAGTCCATGATTATGCAAACACATATATCCCCAATTCTCTCTTTCTTTCTTTCTTTTTTACAAAATGATAGAACGCCGTATATAGTGTTTGCTCTTGATTTTTGAGATTAATATATCTTAAGGCAGGTCTATGATGGGATTTGTCACTCTTTTTAACGTCTGTGTAGTGTTTTATCACCCATCTCCACACAATTTACTTAACCAGTTGTTGCTATTTCAAACAACTGCATCTTGCATGTATACACATGTGAGTATAGTATAGCTACAAGATATTCTCCTGAGTGGCACTGCCAGGATCAAGAATGGGCATGATTCTGATATTTCCTCTGTGTTTCATAAGAATTTGGGGGTTTTGAAAGGTAACAATCCTCTCTGCAGCTTGCATCTTCTCCAGGATGATCCTAACTCCTATCAGAGTCTAGTGTTTTAGAAGGACATTGAATGCCATAGTGTGTGTGTGTGTGTGTGTGTGTGTGTGTGTGTGTGTGTGTGTGTGTGTGTGTTTTAAAGGTCAGGGTCACCTTCACAGAGATTGCTTTAGTTGGTGACTCAGATTTGCAGATTTTGAGGTCTAGATCACAGCCCCACCCACCATTCCTCCTCAGAACACACACCCTTAAGCTGATCCAGGCAGATAACCTAGGCAGTCAAACACAAAAGCATTGTTCAAACAAAATTGAGACTTTGTTCTTAGAAGCTAGGTGTGAGGGAGCCCACCAGCAATCCTGGCATTGGGCAGGTTGAGGCAGGATTGTGTGTTTCACGGCAGCTCAGGCTACATGGAAAGACTGCATTAAAAATATCTGCTGCTGGAATCTGAAGAGTCAAGGAAAGAAAGGCATGTTGCCTTGCTGCTTATATCCTCTTTCCCTTGTCTACTGCTTCACCTTAAGCAGCCCCAGAGACAATGCTGGATCTTCTGCTCTTTGTTAAATATGGATTGAATGGAATAAGTATTAGTAGATCCCCAAAGCAAAATCATCCAAGCATGGTGGTGCATGCACATGACTTTATCACTCAGGAGGATAAGGAAGGAAACATGAGTTTGAGGACATATATGTATATGTATATCATGGAAGGAAGGAAGGAAAGAGAAGCAGACAAGCAAAATCAAGAATGACGTAGGAGAGTCAATCATCATCTGAATCCTTCCTTGCATTATATGCAATTCTTATGGATCTGTGTTTTCTTCTTTTATGAATGCATTAAATTTTTTTTCACTTCCTATCACTCACCTTCTCTTCCCTTCCTTTTCTTTTTCATGCTTGTTTTGAAAGATACCAGCAACCCCTTGAACCTACAGAGCAGTGATTATCAACCTTCCTAATGCTGCAACCCTTTAATATAGTTCTTCATGTTGTGGTGACCCCCAACCTTAAAATTATTTTTGTTGCTACTTCAGAGCTGCAATTATGCTACTGTTATGAATTGTAATGTAAATATTTTTGGAGATAAAGCTTTGCCAAAGGGGTCTCGACCTACAGGTTGAGAACAACTGCTACAGAGAAACACATCCCTTTGTGGATCAGGTTCTGGCTAGCAGCATCCAGTGGAGATGAGTTTTCTATTTTAATTTTTAATTGTATATATGTGTGTAGGAATGGGCAGTATGTGCCTCTGAGTGCAGGCACCCATGGAGGCCAGAGCTGTCTGATCCCCTCAACCCCACCCTGAGGCTGGTCTTTGGGGTAGTTGTGAGCTCCTCATTGTGGATGCTTGGACCCGAACTCAGGTCCTTTGTAAGAATGGTACCTGCTCTTAACTGCTGAGCCATCTCTGTAGCCTCTGGAATAATTTCTTGATTTTTGTGTCTCACAGGTTGATACTGTCATGTGAGTTTTCCTGTGTAGGGTGTGGCACCTATGCTCTGTGGGCTTTGGTAATTATTTATAGTTTGAAGCTCATGGGTTCCAGAGAAAAACTGATGAAACAAACAGCTTTTTTCTTTAGTTATTCATTCACAGATGCTGGAAGCCCCATTCGGGGCATCTTTATAAAACTGTTTTCTAACAATTAAGCGAGCTGTGGTAGGAAATTAGTTCCAGCATGTTTTATGGGCAGCTACAATTTTGGTTCAAAGGATGGAGTGAGCAATCTCAGCTATTCCAAAAGGGAAATATTAAAGGCAAATTCCAACGTCTTTCCAACTAGCTGGGGCCCTTTCAGAAAACACTGACACCCCTCATCAGTGTGCTCACACAGTTGGGAGCAAACCGGGAAGGGCGTGGAGTGGCACGATGTGCCCTTAGTCTGAGAAGCTGGTCCCATTCCATTAAATCACAGCGCTTGCGCCCCCCCCCATCCCCACCCCCTCCCGCCGCATCCCACTTGAGCCGCTGAAGGAAAATTGTGGAATTGCTAACGCTAGCTGCAGCTGCCAGGAAATGATACTAATTAGTTTAATTTGCAATAACACAAGCACTTAACTCTCCAAATAATCTAAGTTAGTAAGTCAGTTTTTATATTATGACAATGACGTGCTTAAGAGACAGGGAAGCAGTGCTTTTTTGACCTTTGACACACATTTCTGATAAAGGAGAGCACCAAAGACACTTTGTTTGACTTCTCAATTATACTTTCATCTGTTTTCTGTGGAAATTATTTAATAAACTAGAAGGTTTGGTAGCTTTACATAGAGAAAGGAACCTGAGCTTGATGTCACCAAAGTCTTACAGCCAAAGAATTTGTTAAAAACAATAAACAAAACAAACAAAAACAAAACAAACAAACAAACAAAAACAGATTGTCGCAAAGGATGACAGCTCTTAGATCATCGAGTCCAGGCAACCTCAGGTTCACATTTGTAGGTACCCATGTTCTTCCTTTACCCTTCCAGTGGTGATTGTCAGCTCTGGAGAAGATGACAGTGCATTCCCTTACTCCTTCGCCTTTCTCTGTCCTCTGACAAGGCTGGCAGCTGTCGTTTCTGTCCTTCCAGACAGTCGAGAATTTAATTCCTCTTTCTGCCCACCTTGTATCCACATCGCTTTCCCGAGGCAGAAAGTCAAAGCCCTCGAAAGCATTTGCATACACAATCCAGAGCTGAATGTGTTGTTTCTTTCCAGTTGCTCTCTTCTTGCTGTGATCAGTTTCATTCTACATGAGTCTGGGAGTTTGTGGCTGCCACCGAGCTCATGAACCGGTCCAGAGAGAAACGGCATCCTCATCCAAGAACCATGTACACAGGGCGATCGTCCTGAGTTGAGGTTCTTGCTTTTGGATCTCAGCTTGGTTATTTTCATATTTCACTGCCTCTATTTCCCTCTCCTCCTCTCCCTCCTTCCCTCCTCCTCTTCTCTCCTCCCCTCTCCATTCCTTACCTCTCCTCCCCTCCCCTCTTCAACCCTTACCTCTCTTCTGCTCCCTGATTTCATTATTAAGTTTAACCTGGGTCTGTAGTAGGTCTCCCCCACCCCCAGGAGTCAATGAATGGGCAGAAAGTTGTGTGGTCTTTGGGAGAACTCTTACTCCTAGCAGCTCTTGTTTGCAGTCGGAGAGTGACTTAAAAAGAACGGTTGGACTTGTGTTGTTCTCCTCCCCGTTCCAACTGTAGTTCAAGCAAAATGGTACTTTCTTCTGGAAGATTTCGTCCTAGTGAAGGAGACTTAAATTATATGATCCAGCATCAAACAGCTGCAGGATACTTCTCTGCCATGTCTTGCTCTTATAACAATCACAGAGGAAACTAGCTTTACAGCTATAAAGAAAAAAAGAAAAACAAAAACAACAACAACAACAAAAAAGCCCCACCAAGTTCTTTTTCAAATGATATACAGCATTGTTATCAAACATTAAAAAAATAAAAATCATTCCAAAAATGGATAAAAATACTCTTAAAATAGGGGGAGAGGATGGTGCACAATGTTGAGGGAAGGATATTAAAATAGATGCTAAATAATTTTTACCAGTTTTTTTTTTTTTTTTTTTTTTAGTTTGGAAATTCTACCTCACTGGAGCCTGTGTCATGGAAGCCGCCTTAGTCAACATTCTGTCAGTGTTTCCATCATAAATAAGCCTCAGTGCTGAGAGCTTTATAATTTGATTATAAAATTTTGCTTTCTACTAAAATTTGACAGCATACACAAGATCCAATTGTCCCAGAGAGAGAGATTGTTTAAAAACGTTTGGGAGGAATAAATAAGGAAGATTACCATATTGTGAAATGAGAATCAGGAGTTTTATACCATATTTCTTTTAGTGGTCTAAACAGTGATGCATTTAAATGGATCTTGGCCCCGAAGTGAAATTTTAGAAAGTTTCACTTATCCACTGGTAATGGCTAAATAAACATATTTTCAGAGCCCCTGTCCCCACCTCCCACTCTCAACATTCCACCATCTTAGGTGGTATTCACCAGAAGACACAAAAAAAAAGGCCATGGTTTCCTCTTGCCTTGCTCCAGCCTGGTCTTACATCTCATTATCTATTTACTTCTTTTTCATTAAACATTTAAAGAAATCATCATTAAGGACCTGGGGTACTACTAGTCACAAGTCCACCTATGGACAATGCTTACACACTTCTTCACGTAAGCTAAAGTAATGAAAATGAAGGAACAGTTTCTTTTGAAAAATAATCAGTTGACAGGAGACCAAGAATCTAATTTGGGTCCTGTTGATGACTGATGGGGTTAGGCGTGCCCCTTAATCTCTATGGAGCCAGGTTTCCTCAATGGCATTGGCAATCTAGTTCTTTCTTGCTATAAGGTAGGAAAGGCACTGCTGACAAAGACTGAGTTTCCTTCATAACACTTTGCAAATGTCTTCTGTTGAATGAGGAAAACCCTGGGGCCTCCAACATGGTTATGGGATATCTTCTGCCTGCACCAGAAGTATGACTTGAAGGACTGGGCAACAATACTTTGGTGTACAATGTATGTTTTATGAAAGCATGCTCTAATGTATCTTCCATTTCATTCTTTAAGAACAGGTGAAGCTTAGACACAATCTAAATTTTGAGGTAAGAAAACTGACCTCCTCCAGGCCTACTGACATGGCCATGTGGGAACTGCTACAGCATTCAGAAATGACTTCAGTCCTGTTGCTGGACATTGTTCCTTCACTTAACTTTCTCTGGAAATGCTTTTATTTAAGTCAGAAGGACTTAAGGTCTACAAGTCCCCATATGTGTATCTGTTCATCTGTGTGCCAGAGCTGTGGCTTTGCCTTATGGTTCTGATGTGCTCAAAACGATCAGCTCAGCATCCCTGCATCCCTACATCCCAGTACCTCAGCTTATTGACATTCACATGATGCAAATCCTGTTCTACTACAGATCTGGTTGATCCCAGCTGCTGAAAGTGTCAATCTCTCTCTCTCTCTCTCTCTCTCTCTCTCTCTCTCTCTCTCTCTCTCTCTCATTCTCAAAGCTTCCCTCACTGTCATTCTGTCTTGTGCTTTATCTCTCTTCTTCCCTCTCTTTTCCTCTCTCTCTCTCTTTGGCTTGCACAGTGTCTCAAAGCAGACAAGAAATACCCAAGCCCCTAGAGTCTTAAAGCTAGACAGGTTTCTTGTTATTTAGAGAAGGACTTTCAGCTTCCAGGATGACTAAGAACCTCTCCCTGGGGTATGGCTGGTGAGAAGTTCTGATGTCAGAAACTGAACTCAGTGGACTTTTGAGGCAGCCTCTGATGCCACAGTGCCTCCATATACACAATCATGCGTGTGACATGGGGACCACTCACCAACCCCTGCAAATATTACTTAGCTTACACATAGAATTTTCAGTGCTGTGATCTCTGAAACATGAAAGAAATTCAACCCTTAATTCAAAACAGCCGATTAAGGGCTCATTCTTGTTTGGAACAAATGTAGAAACTCCTCTTTTCATCTGTCACACCAAACTGACAAAAAGATGAGCTATATGGTTTCTTCAGATAACAGTAGGGATGATGGGGAGTGGGGCAGGGAAATACAGTAGGGCAGATGGAGATCGAAGAGCCCTCTGCTGCTGCCAATGGTGAATTAAGAACAATTTTGCCTAGGGATTTAAAGTAGATGTCAATATTTCTGGTCAAATATTCAAGGTCTTGACTTAGCAAGAAATAAAAAAGAATACTGTATTCCCTCACCAAAAATATTCAGGAGTTTTACATCATAAATCAGTTGTTTGAAACCAAAAAGCCTTCTATTATCCCTCTCCTATTACAACAGCGACCACAATAGTGTAGTAAAACCTGACATTTCGGTCTTCTCCAGGGGGCAAGGCCAGACCTGCTGGGAATGGTACCCACAGTGGACTTCATTCCAGCTTTGCTTCTCAAATCCATTATTATTCAGGACCCGCTGCCATTCCGATAGTATGCCTTGTTTCTCGGATGTATCACTTGCCTTTGTGATTTCTGTCTACACTTCAATAAACAAAATTCAAGAATTCAGAGGAATTAAAGAAGGTCTTGGAACCAGCCAACTAAATTGGAGAAAATAAGTGATGTGCTGATTGCATAGACTCACTTGGAATACAGCACTATCAGGCGGCACACATAGAACCCAGGGTGGGGGGGGGGGGATTCTTAAACCTTTCTTAACACTCAGAAATAAGAAGTGCATCACATTTACTAAGCTCTCCCAGTGTGAGCAGAGCATGATGAGTAAGGTGAATGATTTATTTCGTAGGTGGGAGTTGTCTTATTGTCTTTACACTAGAATATAGATCATTCCAAGGAAACTCACCATAACAGGGACCCCCGGCAACATAACTGGTACCATATAGTATGTGGTCAGGAAAGCACAATAGACAAGGAAGAGACTGTTTCTGTTGGCTTGTGGGGCTCTGATATAGGCATGATACGTGCCCTTTATGTGAGAACTCAGTGTGTCCATCACAGCCATCCTCGATGGGTACCCTAGGATGTTCTTTAATTACAATTCAGCAACTTAATGGGTCTGCTTAGGAAGTCAAAGCCACTTTGCATATGAGGTATGCCAATGATCTCGGTCTGCCACTCTTCGCCGTTCATGGAGTGCAGCTTTAAGGCTAAATGTGTTTGTTCAACCCCCCCCCTTCCCAAGTCACAAGGGTTGCTCACTATAACCTGTAATTTAGAAACAATAAGAACACTTTTCAGTAGAATTATAATGTGGTTGTCTGATACCCAGAATGCCCCCTTGTCAAAGCTTCACTTATAATCAACATGGGAAATGTAGGGTGAGTTGGCAGTGGCCTTGGAGGAAGGAGGGGGAGTGGACACCACATCTCTGCTTGCTTGATGGAACTTTACTTTCTTCTCCTTGAACACACTGATACAGAATTATCCTAGTCTGCAAGCCCCTGCCCTGCCTCTGTTCGGATTGCTGTCACCTCTCCTGCCCAAGAAATCAAGAACAGATGTGTCAGGCCTTGAACGAGAAAGCAGGGGTCATAGGGCACTTTGTAATATGCTCAAAACTTATCCTAGGGCTTACATACAATTAAAGCATGTCAGAATTCATGCTTCAACAGTGTCTAATACTTTGGAAGATCCTATGTCGAGTTTTCAACAAAATTTTAATGACTCTTGAAATAATTTGCAACAGCTAAATTACCACGTATCTCGTGTTACAATTAAAACACAGAGTACTCAGTTATGTCAATGGAGAATATTAATATGAGTCCATGAAAAACTTTATCTGTAGAGGTTTTAAGGTTGACAAGTTTTTTTTAAAGTGTCTTATTGGAAACATGGGAGACACCTTTATTTAGATTTAAGAAGCCAAGAGCTGGGGCATGCTGGAAGCTGCAAGCAAGCATCAGGTTCCTCTTATGACAGGACTCATTCGCACCTGTGTTGCTGCATACAGCTCTGGTCAATGCATCTCAAGGAAAATGAAACAGACCATAATTTTACTCAGAAAAAAAATATGGTAAACTGATTCTGGATTTTACAGAGAATTTTTATTTCTCCCTGAGATTAGATTACAGAAGTAAGAATGAATATCTGCTTACTGGAACCCAGTTTTCTATATCCAGCAAAAGAGAAGCTTTAGATAAAATAGAGGTTGATGTGTGGTAGTGAATTTGTGAACTTTACTCCCTCGACTATTACTACTCCAGCTCGCTCTAGATTTAGATGGGATTGTCACTGTTAAGTTTTACCTGGGTGAGAAGGGAAGATGGACATCCTTGTCCTTGACCCTCTCTCCCTACTTCTCTCACCACCCCGTTTCTAGTGCTGGGGACTGAACCCAGGACCTCATGAATGCTGAGTGAGTTACCAGTGGATGCTCAGCCCTTTTACTCATGTGATACCATGGCAACAGTCGCCAGCACTTCTACCTATCAGAGAGGACCTACCCCAGGGTGGTAGCCTTTTGTTCCTGTGATCTCAAGGAGAAAAAGGAATGGGTCAGGGGATCCTCTCAAACTCTTTAACTTCAGGTGACAGGAAACCACAACCAGGCGATTGTGAGAGCTAACTTTTATTAAGAAGTAGTCACTATATATCATTAGTTCACTTTCATTATTAGTCCCCAGGGGGAAAGAAAGAATGATGCCTAAATCTGAAAAAATGCAACAGTACGATCTTCAATATAAATACAAGAATCAGAGGGAAAACATATTAGACAATGTGAAACGAAAGTAAAAAGCTTTGGTGCTATTCCTTGGTTATAGTCCTTGGAAATTTATAGATATTTTTTATACAATTTGCAGATGACAAAGGCCAAGCACGCAATATAGGCCCTCAGGAATGTTCTGCCAAGTGTATGTCAGGGCATCCTGAGCAGCTGAGAGAGATGCTCAGTAAGTCTGTGTGAGACTGACTCAAAGCTACCAAAGCCTTGGAGAAAAGCTTGCTGCTGCTGGGAATCTACCAGCCCACAGTGCTTTCCATCTAGTCCTGGGCTTCCAGAGAGACAAAAACTCAACCCACAATTTCTCGGTGACCTTCTGTCCTTGGGGTCTTCATGTTTGATCTTTAACCCCTCAGCTTCAGTTTATCAGACTTAGAAGACACACACATACACACATTCACACCACATCACACACACCCACACACACATATCACACACACACACACACACACACACACACACACACACACACACAATACATGTTGCAATAAGTAAACTAGTCCCTGAAAGACACTGGTGCCCGTGTCTTCCCCCTAAGAGAAAGTAAGGAGTGAAGGGAGAAGGCACACAGTAAAATGTTTAAGGCCTTGTCCCTCTACACCACCTTATTAGGGAAGAAAATGTGGCAAGCCTCTAACCACTAAGGGTGAAGTGTTTTCTCTCTTTCTGCTAAACCTGAACCATAATGCTGTCTTTTGGACTTTATGTACCCCTACTGTGGGCCCTAGTATACTAAGGACTTTAGTTAGTGAAATGTTTGCAATGGCTCTGAATGAAAAAAAAAAAAAGTTATAAAAGTTGATGTGAGCAGTCCTGGGATGCTGGGGTCCCCTCCACCCGATTCACACTGCCTTTTCAGTGGGCAATTGCTACTAGGGAGGAAGGAAACCGAGCATAAAGAGATTCCCCGCTCTAAATGTTAACTAAAAGTACCTTATCTGTGCTGCCGTCCTAACTACCTCACTAATTCTGGTATCAAAGTCATGCTGTTAAGGAAATAGCTGATTTAAACAAAGCAGGAGTATTTTTAGAACAATAAAAAACCCTATTCAGGATATCTAATTATGCAAACTGTGAACAAGAAGACACTAGTCTTGCATTAGCAGAGACTTGACTCCTGTTGTAATTTGCTCTTTTTTCGCAGCAGAAAGCAGTTCCTTTTTGTCGCTTTGCTGCCTTAGCGTGGCTTGGCGCTTCTGCCAGAGCCATGCAGGTCACCGCAAAGTGTTTCTGTTGCTGCGGTAGACTGCAGTTAGGGAGCGTGGCAGGATAATGTATTGTAATGCAGATTACGGTGGTTTGCTGCTCGTGATTCACAGATATGATTGCATCTAATTTCAGAAGTAAGTGGAACCGTCTGCTCTTTTGTGTGAGCTGAAAAGCTGTTCGACGGCATTCAAATGACTGCTGCCTTTGCACCTAGAAGAAGAGAAAAGAAACCCACCCAGTGTCAAGGCAGTAACTTTCCTCAACCATCGTATCTGCCCCCCCCCCCCCAACACAGCGCCATACTGGTTTTTATGAGAATTTTATTTCTTTTATCTCTCCTCTGAAAAATAGCATGGTCTGATGTTGTGGAGCGTAGGTACATTTAGTTTTATTAAATTTCTCATCTCTCCTCTTACAGAGGGACCTGGCTCCATGCTCCTCTCCCTCACTTTTCCCTGAAGCTCTACCACAATGCTGTTCACATTCTGCAGAAAACATGTCCGTGTTGACCCATGGTGACATTTTCCCAAGGAATGACTTAGCATACCCACAGTGGGTAACTTTATGAAGCCTGGTCTTCAGAGACAATCACGTATCTGACTCTGAAGGAGTAGTCAAGTCCTATTTCCTCTGCGTGAAAGAGAAGAGTACAAGGTGTACTTTCTCTGTCCCATGTGGGTCCCAGCTTGCGATCTCTGCGTGTGGGGTCTAGTCTATGAAGCTCAGAGGAGGTCATGACCCAGGGAAGACATTTTGAGAAAGGAGGAGGCAATAGAATAAATGTGACGCAAACATGGGAAGGGAGTCTCGTGAGGAGGGCAGACGCGTGAAGAGTGGGCAGGTGGTAGGGAGAATCTGGGAGAAGAGAATCAACACAAATTGTGTCTGAAATGCTGTAATAAAACCTAATACAGTGTAAGCTATTTTTTTTAAAGTAAATAAGTGGAGAATAAAAATAGTTTAAGGTGTTATGATTCATACAAAACTGCACCCATTTTTTTTTTTTAAAGATAGACAATTTTGCAATAAAGAAATAGTTGCAGTCTTAATTCTCAGATCTGACTAGGCTGAGGACTTTTTTTTTTTTTTTTTTTTTTTTTTTTTTAACAGCTTTCAGGTTTCATTTAAGCTGGTAGCTCCCTGGATTCCACTTCTGTGGGAGGCTTTGGGGGGAGCAGGCTGGCCATGCACACCCTCTGTTGTCTTCTATGGCCACACACAGTCCCCCTTTACGAAATCAGCCTCCCAAGTTTGAGTTTGCATCCCCCTAATTATGTGCTTTCTCTAATGTTTGTTTTCCATTGCTCTAACTTTGGTTTTACATCTCTCTAAAAAGGCCACAGAAGCAAGTTAACTATACTTTGCATTCCAAACACAAATGAAACCTAGGTAACAAAGCCTTTGGCAAGAAAACAGTGGGATTTCCCAATGAGCCACATGAGCACAGATGATTCTGGATGCCAGAGATGCTTGGGACCCACAAAAGACAGAGGCTAATAAAAGAGGACACTCATACAGACATTCAGTTTGTCTGGGTCCCCGATGAAACCAAGTCAGGTTCCATCCCCAGTTGACACATAGAAAGGGGCCAAACTGATCTATGAGCTCAGAGTAAAGATCTTAAAAGGGACACCTCCCTTAGTCTTATTCCTCCTTCCAGAAGTTGCTCTCTGTCCTCAGGCTGCAGGTGTTGGGGTTGTAGGCTTTTATTTGACCCATAATAAACTGAATCCTGTGGGACAATGAGTTCTCCCAAACTGAGTCATGGTGTGACTGATTCCTGGTATGGTCTTCAGTAATTATCTTATATCTGCTATCTAAGGTTTTTTTGGTTTGTTTGTTTTCCAAGTATTAATTTCTTTGAGTAGGTAGCAGTATAAGATGTTGTATTTTATGTAGAATTCTATCCACTTTTTAAAAAATGCAGTTTTCCATAGTGTCAACTCAGCAGTGGTCTGCTGGTTGGGTCATTTCTACATGCTACTTCCAGGATCTTTATAAAGATTGAGGGGGCTGAGGCTGTGTGCAGACATAACTTCATACTTCCAGTGGCTCATGTGGAAGCTATCTTCCCAGCACAGTCACTTAGCAGAAAACATCAGAAGGCATGCTGAGCATCCAAGGTGAAAGGTCCAGGTACCTCCTATATCTTAGATGGGAATGTCTACTGAGGAAAGCATCATTATCCCACTTGATAAAATGAAAATCATTAGAAAACACATTAGAAAACACTGTAAGAGACCAGGATTCAGTTCCATATACATACATACATATATATTAAAAACTAATTTTTAGTTAAAACATTTAAGCATCTGTTCTCCTAATTATTAACATCTACTTCAAAGGAAACACTAAGCTGAGTAGTAGAGAATATAACAGAGTTCCCTCGCTGCCTTCCCCAGGTGGGTCTACCTAGTTTGAAGCAGGGAGCAAGAGAGAGGGGATAATAAAGGGGGAGTGACTAGTTTTACTATGTTGCAGATCTTTAATTCTATTTGTAAATAAACAATAAGCTAATCCCTCCCTGTACACACACACACACACACACACACACACACACACACACACACACACACACACACACACACACAGTCCTTCTCTGTTAACATATTGTAGCTGCAAAGACGGAATCAAGATGGTAAATGGTCAAGTGTAAATGCTTAGAACTGGAACGGGAGTGCTTTGAATGGGTAGCTAGGGGGCCTTGGGTCACCCCTACACAGGTTATCTTGGGAAAACCCAAGCTATACCATATGTAAAATGGAGGCCTAACCCTTGTCACTTTCAAATAGAACTCTTAGAAGAATCACCAGGCATGTTGGGAATGCACATTTCTTTAAGCTATCACACACAGAAGGACCCAGTACATGCATCTGGAATTCATATTTAGGAATATATATGTATATACAAATACATATATCATACAATAACAATTAATGGATAAAGAGACCTTGCATTTGAAGGAGAGTGGGGAAGGAAATGTGGGAGGGTTTGGAGAGAGGAAAGGGAAGGGAGAAACATTGTAATTAAATTACAATCTCAAACAAACAAAACAAAACAAAATCCAAAAGGATATGAGCAGGGTGCTTCTCGTGAGGCTGCTGCTGCAAACGCCATAGCAACCCCTCGAGGAAGAATTGTGTTATTAGGGACAGTTGGCTTGGTCCATCTTGTCTCTGATGAGAGATAAAATCACTCACGTTATAGAAGATCATCTTTATGGAAACGTTCTTTTTTCTCTCTCTGTGGAAAAGCCACTTGCTTGGAGTGCTAGGGTGACCAAGTGTGTCCTTGTCTCACTCCAGATTACAGATGAAAGGTCACATCCTCTCCAGAGTGGTCAGGTCAAGGCCTGCCTGTGGAGAGAGGCGCTTCCTCAGCACGCTGGAGATGGTGGTACTTGAGGCTTCTCATGCACATTGCTAACCAGTGTGGAGATGCCTTGGTAGTTGACACTGGCTGCTTCCTGTGCCTGATTCCCACCACATGCCAGTGTTACTTAGGGAAAGACTTGATGACTCCCTGTCATTGTTTTTGAGTAAGGAAGGGGCAATTACCAAAGGCTTCTGGAAGTTCCAGCCTTCTCAGCACTCTAATGGAGTATTTGATTCCGAGTATTGGGAGCATAAATAGCAGTAAGGGCGCCCACATATTTCAAAGGCTGTAGAAATTACACTGCACAAGTTAAACCACCGGAAGTTATCTGGCTTTCTAAAAGGATCCTGCTGGGATATTTTTCATCACTTTTTCAATATTTTTTTTCCTTGCTGTCATTTAAATAGGTCCTTGGAAACTTGAAACTTAAATCTGTTTCCCTACCCAAAGTTTTCCTTCCAGCTTACACACACACACACACACACACACACACACACACATGCACACACACACACACACACACACGCACACACACACACAGAGCTGCTTTGCTATTTTAGGATTGTTCGTGGATTAATCTTTTAGTCCACTGATCTTTTTTCTTCCACAAACAACAAAAAAAAAAAAAAAAAAAAACCCACACATAAAAAACACATAAGAGCCTTCTCTCCACATATTTTCCCCACACGGCTACATTTTACAACGGTAAATTAAAGCCACATAGGCAAAAACGAGAGATGGCCTCATTGCCACAGAGAAACAAGGGTGACGAGTGTGCCCCAGCTCCCAAATAAGTATCTATCCACCAATTTTTATCTTTTCCTTTTCTCTTATTTGTCTTCTTTTCCTTCCCCTTCCTTCCTCCCTTTTTCCTTCCCCCTTCTTCCCCTTTTCTCTAAATCTTTGTTTTTATTTTGTGGTGTTTCTTTAGTGGTTTAATTATGCAAGCCACCGTGTCACATAGAGTTTTGTCAGTGTCAGAGTGTATGTATGATTCAGAACTAGCAATCTTTTCCACTCTGGACATGAAAAGCCCAGCCAATGATTCTGACTTTCATAACAGCTTGGGTTCATATACATTGTTCTTTCAAAACTGCACAAATGTGCTATGTATTAGCTCCGTTCACTCTATATTCACTTTTTCTTTTAAAACTTTGTTTTTCTCATTGTTTCTCATGTGTTCTTATAATAATTGGTGCTCCCTCTGGTAGCTAAAATTACACCTGTAACTGTCCAAAACTATTAGTAAAGTCAGCTTCACCCAGGGGATAAAGTATCTGTCTTGTATTTCAGACAGATTGTGTTCCAACACCATTGTGGTCAGATTTTTATTAAAAATTCTTCATATTTCTTTTCTCTTGGTGCCAAACAGATCGCTACATTTTCAACACTTAATCATCTTCATCATCTAAAAATATTTCCACATTAAAGGAAAATATTTAAACTTCTTTTGATGCATCAAAACTTAGAACACTGCATGAAGCCTGGTTTTCATAAAGCCTCGCAGAAGGGTCGTATGTGCATAGAAGTGACTTTATAAATAATTGTCAAGGTCAGCTCCGGGGAGAGCTGGAGTGATCACACCGGAATGCTCCATGCTGGAAATCTCAGACCGCTGCCTCTGCAGGCAAGCTCACCCCCCTTCCTTTGAGCAACATCTTTGGAGAGTTCCTACCAACAACATGAAATCGGTGCCCCTTAAGAGGGATGCTCTCAGCACCATCACGAGTTCCTTCATGGTGGGGGGGAGGGTGGGGACCTGGAAGTGAAGAGGAGAGAAAGGAGGAAGAGGAAGGGGAGAAGTTGAAGGAGGGCGGGAGGAGGGAAGTAGCCAAGGCTATCTCTTTCACAAATGGCTGTAGGCAAAAACCTTTAATCTAACAGATTAAAGAGCTAACAGAATCTGACCAGAGGAGTAGAAAGCTTTCTGAGCATATGAGACAAAGAGCTGACCATGCCAGTGCTGGGAGATCAAGATGCCAGCAACAGGCATCCCGGAAACCCAGAGATGAGCTGCAGGGGTGGAAGCCAGGAACACCAGGGACAGAGGTAGAAGTGAAGCTGGAGTTCATAGTGACAGCAACCCAGCAGATGCTACCTGAGGCAGAAAGATGGGAAGAGTGTGGCTTCTGGGACAAGTTCTGAGCCTGTACTTGAAAGCCTTGCAGCCTCTCCTGGCACTCCTCCAGCTGGGGAACCTCTGCCGTGAAGGGAGGCTCCTGAGCTCAGGCCTCTGTATTCATTCCATCTAGATACACTAGATTTTGTCTCTACAGCTTGAGCATGCTTAAGGATGGTGCAGGCCTGTGGCTCCCTCCTGAAATGGGCTTTACTCTGGTGAAAAGGTCAGGAAGCCCAAGAAAAAAGATGGCAAGGGCAGGTATTTGAAGAAAGAGGAATGTGACTTGGTTTCATAAAACAGGGCTATGAGTGCATAAACTGCAGCAAGGGCTGGCAGACCAAAGGCTTGGCCTCATCAGGGACAACTAGGGAGAGGCAGGAGCCAGGCCCATCTTGCTCTTTGTCACTGTGTCTAGATTTGAATTTTGCAGAGAGCAGGAATTCTGCTAAGGAGAAGCGATGGGAGATGAGGTCAGAGGATATTGTGTGTTTAACAACTGGCTAATTTACTTTTTCAATCTGATTTGAGCATGTGCAGTACAAGAGCCTCCAACTGGCTTCCACGCTGTAAATGTTAGAGGCATGCCTAGAGAAGGGAGAAAAACTTTCCATTTCCAACCAGTATCTGCCATGGCTCATCCTGATGGTGCAGGCTCCATCTGATCCAGGACAAAAGTAGAGGAAGTGAATGAAGGAAGGCAAGGAACCCAGACAGCTCCACGCTGGGCTGGGACTCCCCTGACAAAGGCAAACACTGGGCCATGTATGCCCTGTTGTAATCTACTACTTGAAGCTAATTCAAATCTTCCCAGCTTTCTCCCTTACTTCTCTGGTCCTCACTCTTCTTAATATCTGTAGATTTTTGTAGTTCTGCTGCTGTTTTTATTTTGTGTAAAAACCTATTTATTTGTCTATTTGTTTGTTTATTTGAGGCTGGGATCTACAATCCTGTTTTGGTGAGGCTAAGCAAAAAGATTGCTACAAATCTGAGCTAGCCTGAGCTACAGAAAAAAGATTCTGCCTCAAGAGAGCCTCAAGATTTCCACCTCTCAGCTTCCCAAGTCTGGTGACTATGGGGCTAGGCATATTATTACTTGTTAATTGCTTATATGAAGCCTGCTGTTCAGCCTCCTTTACCATGAAACTCTCAAGCGAGGCCAGGGCAGCAGGTTAAACCTTGGGTGCTTTATTATGAGTGAATATGTTAAACACAGTGGTGATCTGGAAAGGCCTGGAGAGAACTGGGGGAAAACAGGCATCTAGTAAGGGAAGAGAGACTAGAATGTGCCCCCCACCAGAGACTTTTTGGGGGGGAAATCATTTTGTAAAAATACATACAACATAAGAACAAATAAACAATAGCAACATCAGCTGTGGGGGAAACCAATGGGAGACGCTTCAGGTAAAGTCTTGTGCGTATCATGTTTTTCCTCTCAGTGGGGAGGGCTGCAGTTATACATGTGTCACAGTCAGAGGAAACCTTGAGTCAGTTTTCTCCTATCATATGGCCCTAGGATTGAACTCAGGTCATCAGGCTTGACAACATGAACCTCAAAACCACTGAGCCTGCCCGCAGTCCTTTCAGTTAGGGTTTCGATGGAGCTGTGTCCCTAGGGGGGAAAAACAAAACCGTGATCAATAGCTCTGTCCTCAGTTCCCTCACCTGTAAAACAGGTGTGGTAATAAAAGGCTCTTTTAGGGATTAGGGTGTTGTCAATCAAGGTGGCAGGTGCAATGCACAGCACAGTGCTCCTTCAGCACAGGAACGGGTCAACACTAGCTAGTTGGCGGGATGCTGAGTAAGGACTCCCCTAGAGATAGATGGGCGTGCCCTAGTCCCCAGAACACATAGGTGCAGAGAGGCGACCTTTGCTGGTTGAATTAGTTCCTGACCAGGAGATGAACTTTCAGTATCCTACTGGGTGTAATGTAACATGGAGGTCCTTTTGAGGTGTGGGGGAGGGGGGGTATAGGGTTGGGGAGATGAGAGTTCTGAATAGCAGGCATGTCCACAGTATGGGTCTACCGTGCTGCAAGGAACTCCCACCAGCCCAAGAGCACAGGTGGTCTCTGTATGCTGACAAAGCAAGGGTGTACTCGCCTCCAAAACCAGCCGAGTGCTGCAGGCCTCTTAGTCTCAGACTTGTGGTCTTCAGAGCCAGAAGCAAATCAAACGTATATTGCTTTAAGCTGCTAAGCATACAACAGCAGGAAAACCGATACAGCTGGCTAGCCCAGAGGGTCTGGAAACACCACAAAGGGCTTAGAAACCTCGAAGCTGAGGATAAATGAAGGACAGCAAAGAGGACTCATTCTGCAGAAGATCCAGGGCCACAAGGAACCCCCCTGTGTGTTAGCGCACTCAGGGACTTGGATATCCTTTGACAACAAATTCAGTTTTAAGGCATTTGGGATGCAATCCAACTGTGATTCCTCCACAGGTAATTTGGGGAATGCTGTCTTGGCTCTTGTGCACCTCTTTAGTGGAGAAGCACCAAGCAGGTGGCTTAGCGGGAGGAAGGCCCTCAAAGCCTCTTAATCACCTGTCTGGCCCGGTTGCTTGTGTGTTGCATAGTAGAAGGCTAATACACTCTTTAAATTTTGATTCTTCCCTTACTGTTTCTTCTTTGAAAAGGAAAGCTTGTATTGCTGTGGATGGAATTGTCTCTCCACAGTCCTAAAATGGTCAATTCCTTATTTCCATGGGTGGGATTGTGTTTCCATAGTCATACAATGAAGTCTTGACCTAACTACAATGATATGGGGAACAGAATTTGGCGAAGTCATTTGGCCGTGACCATAGAACCCACATATTAACTTGATTTATAAGAAAAGAACTGAAGAGGGAGGGAGAGAGGGAGAAGGACCTGGGATGGATAGGAAAATTAAAAAAAAATATTAAAAAACAACAACAAAAAAAAAAAGAACTGAAGGCTTGCAAACCTAATTCAAGAAGGTAAGAAGTAAATCTGAATGGAAGAATTTTCTCTAGGGTGTAATCTCTCTAAACAGAAATTAACCACGCGAAAATGCTGGAGAGAAAACTTGCAGAGTAAGAAAGCCCTCAGAGGGCACAGTTTATTCAGGGACAGCTTAGAGTAAGGGATATATCAGAATGGGAGGCAAAATAAAATGGAAAACTGGCTAAGGCCAGGATAGGGAGTGCTTCACATGCCATATCATAGAGACCAGTTGGGGGGAAGAGTGGATGGATTTGTGTTTATCTTGGGTCTGATTTTTCTACTGTTATCTGCATTGTGATACTGAACAAATTATTTAATTTTAATTTTATGTCAATAAATACAAATGGGAGCTGGGCATGTACTTCAGTGTTATAGTCTGCTCAAAATGTATGAGTCACTAGAGTTGAACTCTAATACCATAAAAGAGAGGGGGCAGGAGAGGGTGAGGGAGAGAGCCAATGAACATGAAGTTCTCCCATTAGTAGTGAAAATGCAAACAAAGCAAAGAGATTGCCTACCCCCAGTACATTCTGTTAGAACATATATCTGAGTGGAAGCAGTCAGAAAAGCTGTCATTAGAACAGAAAATGTCCCTCACCTTGTGGATCACACTCTTTGAGTCCAGATGTTAACACCATGTTGGGAGGAAATGGAAAGGTTAGGTTGCAGGGGATCTTTGTAGAAAGCAGGTCGGTGTCCCTGAAGATGACTTCTTGTCCCTGGCCTCTTCCTCTGTCTCTGCACCCTGTCTATTTTGGGTTGAGTATTCTCTGTGACATGTTCCCAACACTGTGAGGCTCTGTGTTATCACAGGCTCAGAAGCATCTGAGCCAAAGACTATGGTCTGGAATCTCTGAAATCATTTGCCGAAAGAAATCTTCCCTCCCTTGAGCTGTTTATGGCAGGTACTTTGTTACTATGATAAGGTCTACATGCTACATTAATACAACTCCCTGGGGTAAATGTCTAAACATTTTAAGTATTCCCCTCATTGCCTGCTCCTTATGCAGTTACCTCTGAAGGATCTATCTTGTAAACACACTCTCCTTCATTTGTTTTTAGTTGAGTGTGTTGTCTCTGCACCGTTAGGACATTGAGACCATCTGCCCTCAGAGTGCTTGGCTATAATATAGGGCCCTGGTACATTTATGTTCTTCCCTGCCTTCCTGAGGATTTGGCTAAAACTTACTAGAAACTTCTATATTTCTTTAAGGAAGAGAAGGTTTGAAATTTCTTAATCCAATGGCATATGGAAAGGATTTAAACATGGGGAGAAAGACAGTGACTTAACCATGGGCCTTCTTCTGTAGCTCCTCCCAGGGCCATCCTAGGATGTGCTAAGTGGTTGGGTATAGCACGGATGACTCAAGGTGTCTCCTGTTTTTCTTATTTACAAGAAGGGTGGGTAAACTATCCTCAGGTGGAAATTAGAATCCAGAGGAGGAAGGGGTACCGGAGGAAAAGGAGGGAGAGGAGGAAGAGGAAGAGAAACAGTCCAATCTAAAGGAGCAGATAAGAGTTCATTTCCTTTCTCTTGGCTTTGGTTTTCTCATGAGAAAAAAAAAGCTGACAGAAAATAATGAACAAAACCAAATAGATAGTAACAAGCACAAGGAGTGGCTGTGAGAGAGTGAGGAAGGTATGGAGGGGCAGGCCTGTGCCACTACATGCAAATGTGTATGTTCGTGGGCATGTGCGCACATACACACATGTTATCACATGCTAAAGGTATTTAAAACACAGGTTACCTAGTCCTCTCTCCAGGTGGCTGTGAGATGCTTGGCCCATGGTTTGCACTCAGCAAGCTGCTATTGCAGTTCTGCCTTCATTTTGTAACTCCTTTCTTCCCTCTGCATGAGCTGTCCTCAATTCGTGTGCATCTTCTCAGTTTGGTTTCCTCTACCTGCACAGCTACTGCTGCTTCCTAAATTTTACATCCTTCATTGGTAATTTGTGTGGCTCTTATTCTGTCTTAATAGCTAGATGGTCCCTTTTGCTTCCTAAAACATACTTTACTGTTATTTTAAAATGCTGGAATGGATACATGATATTTATGACACTTTACAGAAATTGTTCTTCCCCCCCATAGATTCTCCAAAGTGGTAGAAGTGATAGTAGTGACCATGCTAGTTGTTGAACCCTGGCCTCCAGTAAAGCAAATAGCATACACTAAGACTGAATATGTGTGTGTAAAGGCAATAGAGTTGCGATCCTAGATAAGCACTCTCTTCCAAAATCTATGTATACATTCAGGTGGATCTACCACAAACCCCCAAGAGTTCTAGCCACCTTAATTCTTAAAGGCAACATGGACTCCCATTAAGTAGTATCAAAACACTGATCAGTTTGATCTAAACCTTCTATTATCTAAGCTTTGCCTTTTACTAAATATTTAAGAAGTGCTACAACAAAGAGTTAAGTGTTAGCTGAAAAAACAAACCTTTGTACATATATTCTGGGCAAATGTATGTTAATTGCAAGACCTTTTAAAAAGAATGCCTGATCTAGCAACATATTGATTCACTGTTGATCATTTTCCTCATTGTGTCTAAAAGAGAAAAGAGTGGGATGATTCATTTAGATTTTAAAAATAATAACAGAATCAAAACAGTTTACCAGCTTGCTCCTCAGGGAAACAGAAAACTGTGTATCTCTGTGAACTGTGCTTTTATTGTATTTTAAAAATGAGTTTTCTATTATTTTTAAAGTGTGTGTGTGTGTGTGTGTGTGTGTGTGTGTGTGTGTGTGTGTTCTGTTGTATACACATGAGTGCAGGTGCATGAAGAGGCCAGAGATATCAGATTCCCTGGAGCAGAAGTTCCAGGAAGTTGTGAGCTGCCGGTTGGTGTTAGGACTTGAACTTAGTTTTCTGTAAAAGCACTACACTCCAGTTCTGTTTCTTTCATTACTTGAATGAAATCCTATTCGACAATTGCTTTTTAAGATTTTTTAAAATTTGTTATCATGATCACTGGCATGCATGTGCACACTTGCCTTGCATGCAATGCATGTCAACATGTGGAGGTCAGAGGTCATCTTTCAGGAGTCAGTTTTCTCTTTCCATTACAGGTTTCAGGGATCGAACTCAGTTCACTGAGCTTGCCTGGCAAGCTCCCTTACCACTGAGCCATCTTACCAGCCCACCAAATGCTGTGATTTGCTCTAAGGCACATTTTCCTGAAGGGGCACCAGGTACAGGGGATAAATACATGAACAGGAAAGTCAATGTCCTAATAAACTGGATCTGGTCCTCCAGTAAAGCAACTTTATAAGTTTCATAAGTGACAGCAAGGGTGACATTAGGTCATGGGTGACATTGAAGGCCCATGAGTGGGAACTCAGAACCCAAAGCCCTGAAAATAGGGCTGTTAAATATTACACGCACAGCCACGCCTTGCTAAACTCATTTTTCAGGACAGAAAAGCAGATTGTGGAATTATTCACGCCAAAGTAATCCTCGCTTAATTTAATCGTCAAACTAGGTTTCCTAATATGGATATTTTCTTAGGCTTCAATTTGTTACATAGCTAACTTATTTTCTAATAGACTATGTTGGTAATAAGAAAATGAATTACATGCTCTTGGCAGAGAGATGACAAGTTAGATCTGAATTTATCCCACACAAACTTGGTACCCCCTTTTAAATTCAATAAGCTCCGATCCCTCTACAATATATCAGATCTGGATGCCAATTATAAACAGATGGCAAGCCTCCGCACCCCACTGCTCAGCAGAGACCGAAGGCCACATTATAGTTTTATCAGGAACTTTCTAGGGCATTGTCAAAAGAACACATGGTCCAGTCCAGCCCATTCCGACTTAAGACTGCTCAACTTCCTATTTTGGGGTCTTCTAAAAGCATGCATCCAGTTGGCTTAGCAAGGCAGAACCAGACAGCAAATTTAGTGAGTGCTCCTCCCAGGAGGGGGCAGTGGCACTCCCTAGGACCAGCCCACAGGTCCCAGAGGCCCTGACTGCTGAACTAGAAAAACAATGGAAAGGAGGTGGCTGGGGCTCACAGCCCCTGGTCTGCCTTTACCCCACCACCTCCAAACCCAAAGCAGGAGAACTGAAACACAGGAAAAGCAACAGCCACTATGTCACCAGCTTTCCCATCACAGCAGGAGCTACCAAAAATAATAAGGCCCGCCTACGATAGGAAACCGAATTATTAAGAGCATTAAACACTGAAAGATTGCGGCCCCTTAACACAGGCAGCCGATCGCTCGTCTCACTTGTCAAACACGAGTTCATTTTTGACACTGATTTCTTAAATTTCCGCTGACTTGGCAATCCGCAGCCACTTTGCACAAGCTCTGTAATATCTTAAAGACTTCACAGCTAAGCAGTTAGAAAGGATTTGGGGTTTAATTCAGCTCACTGACCTGTTTAAGAGACTAACGGAAATAAAACAATTTTCAGCTAAAGGCTGAAGAAGGCCCCTCTCGCTCTGAAAGACTCTTTGTATCAACGCCATGAATCAAACGGTTTGTCTAAGTGGTTACTCTGTACCACCAGTGAGGGCGCAGCAATGTGGCCGTGAATCACATTTAATAACTTGTGGTTAGCTGTCATGAACACTTAATTTGATGTTGAACACAAACCCTGCAGGGCCAGAGGGGGCTGGGGAGCAGGGGTGTGGGGGGCAGAGAGTCAAGATTCACTTGGGGTCTCTTGGCTTCTTCGTCCCTTGCTGCGCGTCACTTTCTGTCTGCACTCGGTTCGGCTTCATCCTTACAGCCAGGCTGCAGAAGCATTTGAATTCTTGGCATCTATTGTCCCTTAGAGTTTTCCTGGGTCCTCCTGTCCTCATCAGGCAGGCTCACCCATTGCAACCTTATGCAGTGTGCTAGTAGTGGAGAGCCCTGAGGCTGGCTAGAAGAATTCAAAGTGTCCAGGGAACCCGCAAAAGATTTCTTGCAGCTTTTTAGCTGTCTGGCATGCAGCAGAAACCCCTCTTGTGTCAACTGCTAAACACTGCTGTCCCTGTGTCCTGGATGGAATGCGCCAAAACTCGAGAAGACCACAGCTCCACATGTTAGCCATGTGTGCTGGCGGCAGCCGGCTCCAGCCGCCTCAGACATTTTAATTTGTCACTCGGGAAAGCAGATGTGTCAGGGAGTTGGAGATCTTGGGAGGTGACCACAGCAAACTCCCCGAGGGGCCTACCCCACCAGGACCTCTGATGAGCCTCTTCCAGGCAGACCCTAGAACACAGGGAGCAAAGAGAGGGAGGGCGGAGCCATCCTAGCCCTGAACACAAAGAGGAAGGCTATGTCCCTGCCTGGGATTGGGACAAAGACTGAAGCCTGAGCCCCAGTCATCACCCGGCTAGCCCTGTATTTCATAATCCAAATCCCCAAAGCACTTTCCAAATGTGTCATTAATCCCCAGTCTTCTCTTGTGGTCCCTTGAGTGACACACCTATTCTCAGAGATTTCTTTAAGTCATTGTGGGGATCTGTTAAGTATCCTTCAAGTTCTACTTTGCATTAACGTGAGACCTCAAAATATGTCCTGGACATCCCAATTTAGTTTATACTCAGGACATCTGCTTCTGAGGGAAATGGAATTTGACATTAAAAAAAAAAAAAAAAAAAAAAAAAAAAAAGCAGGCCTGTTTTCACCGTGCAAAGGAGCCAATAGATGTGTTTTCAGGTACCATCCACACATTTTGAATCAAAGCGAACTCTAATATATTCAATAAACACTAATTAAGCTGTAACACCTCTGAAAGCAGTAAACACCCCCTCAGTATTCCAAGAAACTGAGAGACCTTTTCTTACTCCCCACAAACACCTTTCCCTCTGCCCAGGCCTCATCCACCCACCGCAGAAACTCGAGCACTGCTCGGTGCCACTAACAATTGAGAGCCTGAGCCAAATTATTACCACTGACACAATGAGTGTGAAAAGCAAATATTTCTGTTTGGCCTATTTTTATTTGGATGCTTCTATAGAGATAAGAGGAAAATTTTTATCTTAAAAACCTAAACTCATAGCCAGGTAGTGATAGCACACACCTTTAATTCCAGCACTCCAGAGGCTGAGATAGGCAGATCTCTGTGAGTTTGAAGTCATCCTGGTCTACAGAGCCAGTGCCAGGACAGGCTCCAAAGCTACACAGAGAAACCCTGTCTTAAAAAAACCAAAACATAACAAACAAACAAACAAACAAAAAGCCAAATTCATGAGATAAAAAGCAATAAGGGTAAAGGCACTCAATAAAACATACTTAACAAATTTGTTTTCCATGAAATAAAAATGTACATGCTTGAAGGTTTCGTGCCTTAAAGATTAGCAGGTCCATTCATATAAGAATTATGGCACCAAGTTTACTAGTTTATGGCAGTAGTTTACTAGTCCCACAGTAAAAATGACAGAAACAAACTTGAATAAGAAAAAAGAACAATATAGTAGACAAAACTGGGAAAAGCCACTTTAGCAGTATCACTAAGGTTGGGACAAAAGCAAAGGATTTAAGGTCAGAAGCATCTTTAGTTATTTAAGTATTTCACTTAAGGGAACTTAATTCACTTCATTATTCAATGGCTTATTTTTTTTCCCCAGAAAAAGGAAACTGAGGCGTGGGGACTCCAGGAGCTGGGCTGAAGCCCTGAAGCCCTGATTGATAGCAGGTCAAGTATGAGGTAATTAAATGACCTTTAAGACTGCTTCCTCAGCTGCTTTCTCCACAAGAGTGGAGAAATGTCCACAAGAATGATACTCATGACAGTTGTATGGGGCAAAGGCAGGTAAAAAGCCAGAAGCTAATTCAGAAAGAACCAGACAAAGCTCCCTAAGAAGTGATCTTGTTAAACCATTTTGATTCTCAGAACATTATGGGGAGCTTGAAAATATGCAAATAAACACACGAAAATGTGCTCATACGACTTCCTTCATTACTCACTTTCCAACCAAGATTCTCTTGACAAAATTCTCAGGTCTTCTTTTCCAAGCAGTGGGACTAGTCCTGTGTCAGGGCCCTGTGACTACAGCGCACAGGAATCCAGGGAAGCTCAGCGAAGGCTTTCTTGACACTTGATTTGGCATCTTTGCACCTGGCCTCAACAAGAAGGCAGGAGGCCCATTGTTCACAACTGGTATGTATCCATGCACACACTAAATTCACCAGTTTCCGAGGTGTTCATCCAATGCTTGCCTTCCTACAGCTTATCTCACCTCTAAAGAGAGCTGGGGGGGGGGGGGGGAGAGGAAGAAAAAAAAAATGGAGAGTGGAAACTTGAAGGACTCTGACAAGGCTGGTTAAAACATTGTCTTAAACATTTCATTCACCAGGCTTTCTGCATGCCACATCTTCATTGAAATCCTATCATCAAAGCCACCAGACACTATATTTGTTTTCTAATTACAGACCCTGAGCTAACACTTACATTTTCTTCCCTGTAATAACAACAACACTTTGTATTTATCTAGCGCCTTTCTTCCAACAAGTTCAAGATGTAGCCCAGACATTAACTCTTGAGCCCCAGGCCTCTGGTGATCAGTGGTGACTTTCAGTTTCTACAGTTTAAAGCTGGAGAAAACAAGGCAGAGAGTAGCCAAGACTTGTCAGGGTGAAGAACACTGTGACGGGGTTGACTTGGGCCTTGGAGTAATGTCAAAAGGGAAATGGGGGGGGAGGGGATGGAGAAAAGAGGTAAAGAGACACAGAGACAGAGAGAGGAAGACAGGAAAAGTCCTGTCTGCCCCCGGAAGCAGCAGGAAAGAGAGAGGGAAAGACTCAGAAAGCCAGAGGAGGTCTTTCTTTTAAAGAGGTCCTTTGCACCTGGGCTGAGTGCATTTTTCCAGGTGACAGGGAAAGGCCAGCATAATGCCTGCATCCTTACAGTCACCTCTTACCCGATTCAGGGGATTGACCAAGAGAAAGGCAACAGTCAGAGCGGGTGCCCGGAGAACATCCTTAGCAGTACAGAAAACGTGTAAGGACAACACTGGTGTGTGTGTGTGTGTGTGTGTGTGTGTGTGTGTGCGCGCGCGCATGTGTGTCTGTAAGGGGTGGGGGGCAGTTAGGAACTGTCACAACACTTCAGGACATTGGGTAGTAACTAATGTATAGCAGGGCCAGGGAACAACAGCTGGGATCAGACAGATTGTGCCACCAAAAGTAAGGAGTGTGGATGAGAGGTTGGGGTTCTCATCAGGATTTTATTTCAGTGGGTTGCGTCAGTCCCAGAAACTGCAAAACCCAGACCAGCAGAAGCTCAAGGAAGGAGCAATTGTCATAGCTGGAAGCAACAGGCTTTCAGTTTTCTTTAGCATCTTAGTGGCTTCAGCTGTAAGAAAAGACAAAGGTGAGTTCCTCTAAAGGCGGAATGCACTGAGGCTTGGAGTGACCCAGGAGTAGAAGAGTCTACAGGCTTGCGTATGAATTCCACTCTGTGCACAAGGTCCCGCCGCGTGGAGAGCAGTCATTGTGGAAGCAAAGAAGGCCTGAGTCATTAGAAATAGGAAAGTAGGTTCTTGGCTTTGTCTTGCCTGGGACCGGAGAGGCCGCAACACATGCCACTCTGAAAAGGACCGCCCCTTTGTTTCTTCTCCAGTCTGCCCGGTTCACAGGGATAGTTTTCTTCATAAAAGAGAGTCAGCATAGAAGTCAGCCTTCCCATTTGCATTACTTCTTATGACACGGCAGCACACTGGAGAGAGACAATACCTATCATGGTTTGTGATGAAATATGCATCTATGTCTTAATTCCTTAGTAGCGGTCTTCTCCATTAGCCCAAGGATCCACGAAGGAAGGAGCATGTTTATTCCATTATCTACTATTCAGCTAATCCTAGTTGTTGAATACATAGTTCCTATTTTAAAAATTGCCTTGGAATCTGCCATCTAACATCAAGCTCATAGACCTGAATTGCAACACAAGAGCTTCCTTGTATAAAACACCCATTGTCATGTAAAGAAAGGCATGAGGAAGTCAGAGCTCAGATCTTCTGCAAGGCACAGCTGCATCTTTGTCCACTCTGGGGAAGTTCTTGCTGCCACAAGTGAATCAGATTTAAATGCTCACTAGAAGAGTAACAGTGAAGAATAGTCAGCAAGCGTTTGCTACAGTGCTACAATGACTGTTCTCATTATATGAATTATATGATCTCTATCACACTGTCTAACTCTTCTGTTCACTCAGGAGAGCAGCCACGGACATTTACATGAACAAATAAGCGTGACTGTTCCAATAAAACTTTACAGAAATACCCAGATTGCCAGCTCCCAAGGTAGACGGTTAACAGAATACAGAGAGCTGACACTTGTCCACAACTGTGGCTGCCCTACCTGAGATGGATCAGAGACTGCCATGCGAAGCAAGGGCAACATTGTGCTCACCAATTTCAAACTGGACTTATCTGTAGAGTCTGCCAATTAGAACCTTACCAGCCAAGGAAATTCTGCTTGTTTTGACCCCTAATAGAGCAATCTCGAATGCACATAATGGTGGCTAACACCTAAGAGGAGCTCTGTAAATGTACAACATAAAAAGAAAGTGCTGCATTGTGGAGGCAGAGGAGACACTATGCTGACAGCAAGACCACCTGCATGTGATCTGCTCACTGTGCCCCTGGGAATGTGCTGGACACTGGGTTTCAGTGGTGAACAGAACAGTGTAAGTCCTGTCCTTTCAGGACCCACAGTGAACAAGGAAGGGAGGCAGTGTGTGGTCAGTGCCCTTGGGGAGCAAATCCAGCTGCTGTGTGCCACAAGAGGGGGGCTGGCCTGAGCTTGGAAGGTAGGGGAAAGTTCCCTGGTGCTGTGGCCTGGATGTGCGCCTCTTAAAATTCCACTCTTGAAGTCCCAATCCTGCATAGGATGGCAGAAGGTGGGCTTTGAAGAGAGGTAGTTATGTCATGAAGCTGGGACCAATTATGATATGAGCCCAGAGTAGAGTTACAAAGAGACCCCAAGGGACTTCTCTTGCCTCTTTCTACCACATGAGAATAATCCATGAAGCTTGCAGTCTATACCCGAAGAGCCCTCCCTGGAATCTTCCTCTGCTGGTAGTTAGCCTCCAGAACTGTGAGGAATAGCTTCCTGTTGTTTAGAAGTCACTTGTCTATGGTAGTTTATTGCAGCAACCCAAACAGACTAAGACACCTAGAGAAGTAGTACCAAAGTGAAAATTAAAAAAAAAAAAAAAAAAACCCAGATCATATTTCTTGATGTAGTTGAATACATAAGTCTGTGTCACTGTTTATTCTAGACCAAAAGCTTTAGGATTTATGTGGCAAGCTTGGGAGCCAGCATAGGGCCACAGCTCAAAGAACACCATCATAGCCATAGCACAGGAAACGAGAATGGGATATGAAGTCCTCATTTAGACCTGTGAAGAGCCACAGGCCAAATCAATGAGGATGGCTATGTGGAAATTGCATTCAAAACTATGATTTTTTTCTCATATTTTTGTGCCCACCTCAGTCCTTTTCACCATTCTCATTAAAACAAGCTGATTTCTTAACAGCCATCCCCCATCACTGTATGTCTGCATCTCTACCTAGGGTTTACAAGATGTTGATCAGTTTCATCCCTCTGAGAGCATCTGCAGTGATCAAGGCGGTGGTATATCCGGAATCTGCCCTCAACAATTCAGCAGATCTGGGGCACTCAAACTTCTCACTTACTTTAAACTCTGACTAAATTTGACAATCACATCATGGGATTATTCTTATGGATGTATTACTTTTAATTAATTAACTAATTACTTTAAATGAATTAATATTTGTTTAATTTTCTATTACAGTGTAATGATTCTAATTATCCCAATGTGCATGATTAAGTGGCAGCTTTTGACTAGACCTGAAATAAGCCTTTCTTAGTATTTCTTAGGCTTTAAGCTTTCACACAGCCTGTAGTGCTGTATCATGATGATATGTTTTAAAGCAAAGAAAACTGGGTAGAAAAGGGAGACATGGAATAGTGTGCAAACAGAATAATGAGTGTACATGTGATGGAAAGCTACTAAAAAGAGAAGGTTAGGCAGCAGGGATCATGAACTACATGGACTATAGGATGCCCCCACCTCCAGTTCAATAGGTTATGGTTTGAACTGAATTGCTAACATTTTGGTACATTTTAGAAAGTCAGTATATTATTAAGTGGGTAGAGAGTAAGGGATACCAGTAAACACATCTTTTTATCTATTTGGTGTCAACATTCAAGTAAGCACATTTTTATGCCTATATAATACAATGCTATGCTGTAAAAACTGGGCCTGGTGCACACACAGCCATACATAGTGCATGATCTGGTCCAGCCAGCTACATTTGTACACAGGTGACTCCTGGACTTTGGCCTTTAAAAGGTTCTAGATCTACACAAACATCACTTTTCCTATGCATGCCTTAGAAATAAAGCCTATAGATGGATCTCATAATGGAAGAGTGGCACACTTTGAGGGAAAATAATACATAAATCTCCACCTCATTATCATCATCATCAACACTGTAGAGATTAACTTCTGAGAGATTAACTCTCAGAATTCTGTATCCATACCAAGCGAGCTAGTTTGCACTAGATTAGAGAGATGCTTAAGCAAATCTGAGAAGCCTGCCTGCAAGGAAGCAGGGAGCAGCCTGCCATGGACCAAAGCTGCAAGGTCTACTCTCGGTATCACAAGGTGCACTGTGTCATGTTAAACAAAATTTGAACCGGGGTATAGATATCCAGATATAAGCATGCACGCGTGCGCGTACACACACACACACACACACACACACACACACACACACACACACACACACATTCCTTTGGGGTTTTTATTATTTAAAAGGCAGAAACTACGTTAATTAAAAGTAGTATATCCTTAATAATAATACTTTGATGTGATGGTCAAATTGAGTCAGAGTTTAAAGTAGATGAAGGGTTCGAGGATGTCAGATCTGCACCCTTTCTGCATCATTCCTCTCTACAGATCAAGCATGAAGCCAGTGCCTGCTCATAGTAAGAGTTACAAGAGCACTGGTGTGCAGAGTGATGGAGGGACCACAGCGGTAGAGACCTGGAAGATCTGGAAGGACAAGAGCAATCATGTCTCGATCCTTCCCACAACATAAGCCTTGGAAAATCTAGATATCTTTACACTTTGTAAATCTGAGTTATTCTTACTGCAGCACAATTTTGACTGGGCAGAATCAGTTGGTGTTGTCTTTAGGAAAAAGGCTCCTTTTAAAAGGACAGATTATCTAATGTTTTCGTGGATATGTTGATTTTCCATAACTCACCATTGTCTAAAAAAGCTCCATCTCTAATTTGTGTACCAAACTTCTCTGAAGGGGAAGAAATAAGAGCAGCCACTAGCCTTAGGTTGGGTTTCCAGTGGAATGAGACTTACATATTGAGATTTCTTGGGGATTTCTGGAACAGGCTCATGAGAGAATGAAGAAGGCAAGATAGGGCAGTGATGGAGGTTAAACCAGGCTGACATTTCAGTAGGTCAGTTGATATATAAAGGGATTTCTTGGTGGGTGAAGCTCCTTAGAATTGTCATGTATTGGAGCACTGACCAAGCTACTGGATGCAGACTGCTTCTAGAGGGACATCACTTTTGAGCGAGCAACTCCCTTTAGTTGGCAGTATTTCCTGAGGAGGGATTCTGCTGTGCTAGAAGTCACCAATGGACAAAAGGCAGGCAGCTGAGAAAGGGGCATTTGCCTTGGCATACTGTGACCACTGCACATATCCTCACACCACCCAGACACATTTATTTCCTCTCTTTGGTTAGTCCATCTGGAAACAACTCCTAGGATTCTGATTTGTGGGTTTTGAGTGTTAGTGGGGTGAACAACAGCCTCTGCCCCAACTGGTCCTGAGGCTGCAGCTGTTTCTCATCCTAGCGCAGCTACACAGACTCAGTTTCATCACCCTTTGGTTGTCCCTTTATTAACTGAAGTATCATTGGCTATGGCCTGACATTGAGGCAAAGATACACACTGGGCAAGAAAGCACCCTTGAGGCTCTGGGACAACGAGACCTCAATGTGAGCAAATAATAACTCCTGCAAATGAGACTAAACCATCACCAACAGGCAAGCATCCTCCAGCAACTCTGGGGAAAAGTTCCAATACAGAACCACCATGGGGTGGGGAAGACATTTGGGGCACACCTCACTGGTACATTTGCTAATGCTTTTCTGAAATTTTAATGACCTCATGAATACAGAAGGCACAAGGAGTCTTTAGGGTTTTGTAAATCCAAGTTATTCTTGCTATGTTACAATTTTGACTTAGCAGAATCAGCTGCCATATTCTCTAGGAGAAGCCCCCTTTTTAAAGCCAAGTCAGACTATTCAATATATCTGTTGGCCTCCCAACAATCCAGCATCATCTGACTCTAAACTTTTAAATTCTTGGTTGTTTTCAGAAAAAAACCCCTCTAATTGAGCTTGATATGAAAGTCCATATTTGATATTATAGGGAGGTGCAGGAAACATGGAATTTTTTTCTCAGTGACCACTTAGGAACATCTGAAGAGTGAAATGCTAGTATCACAAGAAACTTGAAACAAAACCATAAGCTTAATATTTTTTTAAGCCCAAGTGGTTTAACATGACACCAAGCTCTAGTTAACATGCTACATGGTTGTGGAGATATTAGGGTTTAAACAGATGTCAGCACTTTTTTTTTTTTTTAAACCAAGCGGAAATTGGATTCTACAGATGTTGAGGAGTAAGGAGTTCAAAGTGGCTGTGTGTTGCATTAAAGTGTACATCTGAAGGGAGAAAGGAGTTGTCTTAGTATTTCCTGCTTGATGTGCTTTGGGTGACAAGGATGACTCTCAAGCTATCAGGCAAAAATCTATAACTTTTCCAAACTATGCTTTCTCTTTCTGCCATGAGTTTTGGGTGTGCAGGGGCTTGTGCAGCGAGGCAACACTACTGGGTTCCAGACTCTGCACTTCTTCGTCCTAGCGGCGTTCATCCTGCCTCATGGCGGCTTTCATAGCAATGTAACTGTACTCCTTGCAGATATTTAGTATCTTCTCTGTGCATCTGGACCTTTTTAGAAAGTATTATCTATTTATCTATTATTATTTTTGTTACTTTGAGACAGGGTTTTTTTTCTGTAGATTTGGGGCCTTTCCTGGACCTTGCTCTATAGATCAGGCTGGCCTCACTGCATGCATGGATTTAAGGGAGATGTTTTTGCCAATGAAAAAAAGGGGTTTTTAAGGTCATGAGAAAATAATTATCCATGAGTTTCACCTCTTATTACCGACTCTTCTAATTGTATCACTCAGTTTTAAAAAGCACATTTTAAACAAGAAGGCAGACATCTATAGTTTAAAAATGGAAACATCTAAGATACATCCTCCTCTATAAAACTATCACTGTTGGTGTTTTGGTTTTTGTGTAAGTTCATGTCCCCATGTGTGCACACATGTGTGCTGTCAATGTGTGAACATGTGCACGTGCCCATGCTTATGGAGATCAGAGGTTGCTGTTCAAGTGCCTTCCTTAGTCATTCTTAGTTTTTGTGAACGGGCTTCTCACCAGACCATTAGCTGGACAGTAAGCACCAAGGATCCCCCTGTTCTTGCCTTCCCTGGGGCTGAGACAATAGGAACATGCTGCTGTGCCTGCCTTTTACATGGGTTAAGGATTAAACTCAAGTCCTCATGCTTGCACAGCAAACGCTTTACTGACTGAGCCATCTCCCTGGCCCCCCTTTTATTTTTTTCAAGAGTGCAATCAAGCCTACATGCTTGCAACAGTGGCCCAGTTTGAGAAAATACTCCAGGATATGCATCTACACTACTCCTTAGATCCACAGGGCTGCTTGGATTTGGCCCTAGAGGAGAGTTGTAAGACCAGACAAGAGGGGAAGACTTTGCCATGAAACCTCATGAACTGCGTGTAGGAGGAGCGTCTCTCCATTCAAGGTGAGTTTATTTCTAGCCTTGGTACCCAGGGCTCTCCTGGACATCTGGGATATATCTCTGGGAAAATGTCAGCCAGCTGGGCTCAGCAGACATAATGAGATTCACAAGGCTCCCAGGGCTCCAGTAATAATAAACCCAATAACAACAGGATTGAAAAGACTCTAGGTCCTGCTGCCCATCACCAAGCTCTACAGCTCACTAGAGGTCCCACGCACCTTCAGACCTGGCTCCTATGATCTAGCCCTTTTCTGGTCCTATTGTCACTTGGCTCAGCAGAGCCCAGCCATGAAAATGCTCTGGAAGCTCGCTCCACTCTGCTCGCTAAGTGGCACGTCTCTGCTTTATATGTGAATATCTTATGGCTGGTTTTGCCTTTATAGTAAACCTATTTTGAAAGCATAGCCTAAAGCCATTCCTGCCACTGGCTTCTCTTTGCTGCCTCATTCTTTGGGCTCTGAACTGAGCACATCAATCGCTGCTCCGAAAGCTTTGATGCCTCTCTGGCAGCGACTTCAGTCCTGTAGAGTTTACCACAGAACTGTAGTGACTGTCTTATGTGGAGAAGCATATTTGTGGTCGATAAAATGCTAGTTCCATGGCAGGGAGAGTGAATTGATTATATTGAGCATTCTTATAACTGTCACTTTTCTGAAAGACAAAGGAGACTTATTTTGGTTTCTTCATCCATACCACATAGATGCTGATTTTTAATTATCATCAAAGATCATTAAAGGAAATCTAAGCGAAACCCAGGGGGAGGTGGGGGAGAATTATAACTATGGTTTACTGCATGGTATTCTGGGTAGGGAGGAGGTTAGCAGGCACCTTCAAGCTCTTAGATGTGTGCAATATTTGATTATGTATACACTTCCTTGGAAAGTATTTCACTCAGCATAATGACATACAGAATGAGGCATGGTAGGTAACATGCTACAATCCTCTTATAGAGTCTCACTGCCCTTTACCTACAAACAGTTGGATTAATTGATCATCTCCTCCCTTTCCTAACCCAAAGATCTTTTTTAGCTGAACAAGTTTGCCTTTGTAACTCTCTACCCATCTTCAGCTACCTTGCCCTCAGAGCTGAGGGGGCAGGGGCTCTTGCTCCATTAACCTTCTACTCGGAGAGGCAACACAGCATTAGTTATGTGCAGGGACTCAAAACATGGTAAAACATTTTCAAATCAAGGCTTCACTACTCAGTACCTCCATTGGTAGTCTGTACGGCTGGGAAGGTAGTCTATCTTAGTTTCTATGCTAGTTACTTTTATGTCAACTGGACACAAGCTAGAATCATTTTGGAGGAGAGAAACTCAGTTGAGAAAATTCTCCCATAAGATTGGCCTGTAGGCAAGTCTGGTGCGTTTTGTTAATTAGTGATTAATGGGGATGGCACTATCCACAAGTGACTGGGCCACCCCTGGGTGGGTGGTCCTGGGTCCTATAAGAAGACTGAGCAAGCCATGAAAAGCCAAGCCAGTAGGCAACACTCCTCAATAACCTCTGCTTCATTTCCTGCCTTCTGGTTTCTTGAGTTCCTGCTCTGATGTCCCGGGAAATGGACTATGAGTTGTGATAAACCCTTTCCTCCCCAAGTTGCTTTTGCTTATGTCCTTCCGTCACAGCTGTGCCTACCCTGACTACGGCAGAAGTTGGTACCAAGAGTACAGCACTGCCATGACAGACCTGACTGTGTGTTTGGAAGGGTGTTGTGTGTTAGAAAAGCTGTCAGATATTCCGAGCTCAGGCGGATGTTCTGAGTGAGCTCGGAGGACAATCATGCTGAGAGCAGCACACATGGAAGCCAGGCTTGTGAAGTTTCAGAGGGAACTCAGAGAGCCCCCTTAAAGACACTTTGTGTTAGGAACCTGTGATGTCTGGTCAGCTGGAGCTGGGGAATTGTCACTACTAAGAAGAGAATAGCACTAAGGGAGGCAGACTCTCCTGGGATGGGCTTCTTCAGGGCTGGCACCAGGAGGTTGTGGTCCAGAGGGCTCATGCTAAACTTTGCTCTGGAAGCTGAACTCGGTTTTAAGAGTCACCCAGGTGATACTGATTATGAAGGTTTCCAGGGGTCATAGAGAGCAGCTCAGGCTTGGAACTGTGTGACAGGGTTGGAGTTCCTGAGGATAATCCAAGAGAGGCCATCAAGGAAGGTGCACTAAAGGTCCAGTATTGAAGGGGTCAGGGAGGGAAGTTGAGGCTTGGTAACATGTGACAGAGATAGAACCTCTAAAGAGATCCCAGGAGAAGATTTTGGTGAAGGTGCCACTCAGTTGCCAAGGGGATCTGAGCATTTTTGGATATACCAGTATCGTGAAAAGATCTCCAAGGACAGCAGCAGCTTCAGAGTGCAGCTGGCCTAAACCTAGGAGACAAACTGTGTATGCTGTGGAGGGCTTTGCAAGCCCTTTGGAGAAGGCCAGAGGATGGTGAGTGCATCCCAGAAGTCTAACGCTGAACTTTATTTAAACCTTTGGAATTTGCTTTGGTTTCATTGTGACTCTGCCATGGCTCTTCCCTCTCGTAGTAGGAAAGTATTTAACCTATTTTTCACTTTACAGGAGCCCACAGTTAAAAGGCTTTGAACTTTTAAAGAGACTTTGGAGTTTTGGAGAAACTGAATATTTTAAAGAGACTTTGGCTATTTTAAAGAGACTGAACTTTTAAAGTCTTTGAATTTGTAAAGACTGTGGGACTTTTTGAAGTAATTTGTTTTATATTATGATTTTAATATTAATATGAGATCTTGGGGAAGAATAAAAAAAAGAAAGCCTATGGTTTAGCAGTTATCAAGTTGACAAAGGATCAGTTATGCTGGTTAGTTTTATGTTGCCTGGATATAAGCAACAGTTATTTTAGAAGAAGGAATCTTAAATGAGAAAATACCCAACAAGATTGGCATGTGGGCAAATCTGTAGCTAGAGGGAATTTTCTTACTTAGACACTGATGGGTGAGAGCCCAGCCCATTGTGGGTGGTTCCATCCCTGAACTAGTGGTCCTGTGTTCTATAAGAAAGCAGGCTGAGTAAGCGGAGGAGCAAGCCAGTAAGCAGCACTCCTCCATGGCCTCTGCATCAGCTCCTGCCTCCAGGTTCTCATGCTGAGTTTCTGCTGACATCCCTGGATGATGGACTGTGAGCTGCGAGATGAAATGAGCCCCTTTTCTTCCCAAGTTGCTTTTGGTCATCATGTTTATCACAGTAGTCACTCTGATGAAGATAGTTTCCTCATCTGTGAAATGGGCGTGAATGTTATCTGTCCCATGTGATTATTGCGAGGAACATTACGGGCATGAAGTGCACAGTAAATAATAAATGTTAGTTATCATTATTTTCAGTATCATAGAAATCTTTAGTAGAGTTATGATGACAGGCCCAGGCCCATAGGTGTTTTAGGAGGCTCAATTCCCATGTAAGAAATCACCTCATAAGTGGTGGGACAATCTTCAGAGGTATGGATTACCCTGGAAAGAGAGTCTGTTGCTTCTGAATGATCACTGTGGTTCCAGGTTGTCCTGGAAGAACAAATTGAAACCCCCAAACCTTAAGAAGAAGACCTTGTTCTCTTAAGTCAGTGTGTGTGTGTGTGTGTGTGTGTGTGTGTGTGTGTGTGTGTCCAAAATAGATTATAGATTTGAAGGCTGGGAGAAGGCCCAGTAAAGTATCATGCCATTCAACACTGAGTCCAATCCCAGAACCCACAATTAAAACAAAAACACAATAAAACATATAGTAGTGAACACATGCTTGAAATCTAAGGGCATGGGAGGTGGAGATGGGTGAGCTCCTGGGATTCACTGGTCAGCCTTGTACAATCAATGAACTCCAGGCCAATGGGCAACACTGCCTCTAAACAAAGAGGATGGAGCCCAAGGAATAGCACTTGAGGCTTCCTTTGGGTTCACATCCACATGAGCATGCAGGCACACCCACAGACACACATACAGACACACCCGCAGACACACACAGCCACACTCACAGGCACACACACAGACACACACACACAGGCACACACACAGACACACACAGGCACACACACACAGGCACACACACAGGTACATACACAATACCCACAGGTTCACTCATAGGCACATACATGCATAGGAACACGCACACACATGCACACACACAGGCATACACACCCAGGTACAGGCACAGACACAGGTACACACACAGCACCCACAGGCACACTCATAGGCACATACATGCACAGGAACACACAAACACATGCACACACACACAGGCATACCCAAAGGCACACACACAGGCACAACCACAAACACACCCACAGGCACACACATAGACACACACTCAGGTACACACACAGGCACAGACACAGGCACACCCACAACACCCACAGGCGCGCGCGCGCACACACACACACACAGAGGCACACAGGCACACATACAGGCACACACACACTGGATTCAGGCTTTTATTTCTACAGGAGTTTTCCATACACACAAACTAGATTCAAGCTTTTATTTCCAAATGATTTTCCTTTCTTTTGAAAATAACTATTCATCAGGGAGTTCTACACAACAGTTATGGTGATGGCTGCTGTCAAGAAACACTTTTTTTTTGAGTAATTCTTTACGAGTGGGATAGTAGGAGAAGGGGAGGCCTGCCAAGGGACAGCCGTTAATGTTTTTAAGAACTGTGCTTTTTTCCTCTTTTGATGATTTGTCACTTTGTTAGTTTATTTAAATCTGTGCAACATGGTGTCTTCTGAGTCACCTGAAAGAGAGGTTGTTGACATGTCTCCCTGCAGACTTTTAGCATCCAGATCTCCAGGGATGGAGCAAAGTGGTCTCCATGCTGACTAATCCTGAGTGATACTCATGCCTACCAACTGTGAGAACCTCTGAGGCAGAATACACTGGAACATGTTGATACTGCTGAAATAGTAGCACAGGGAGAGGGTTATTAATACTCAAATTTGGGTATTTCTCCATGGCTGAGAGCTTTCTATTCCCCCTGTTTTCCAACATAGGAATCACGACGTCTTCTGAACTCTCTTTAATAGAAGAATGAATAAATGTTTACTAAATGTTTGCTTTCTGCTGAGAGGCAGAGAGAATGTGGCAAGCGTTATTACAGGAGAATATGTAGGCGGAGCTGACACATGTATACCCCAAGTCCTCATTTGCCATAATTTAAGGAAATAGATCTTGAAGTGGTGCCAGGGACTCTTATAGCTAAGCTACTGTCTGACTCTATTGAGGGGGAGCATGCTTAACCCAAAGGAGCCGTAAAACATCAGCTGAGTATTGATGGAGTTTGGAGTCAAATAGAATTCTGTTCTCCTGTGAAAACATGCACATCTGTGGAACTGCATTGCTATAATCAAGTCACGACCAAATTCACAGATGTGCCCAATTTTCTGTTTCCTCTATATTTTACCAGTTTCACAGCACAGTGACAAATGAGGAAAGTATTGCACTGATTTCGCATAGCATCCTTTGGAAGCCACTCACAAATCCCTGTGGTGGGAACAAGCCTCCCAGAGCTGCTGGTTAAGTGCCGCATCTGTCCAATCCATCGCTGGGACACACTGAGCTCTCTGTTACCTTGCATAAAGCAAACTGAGAAATCCCATTATTCTAAGTCAAGTTGCAAGAGAAAAAATTCTGCTCCTATCTGTTTTTATGTTTTCAGGTAAATGAGTACATACGACTGGTAATTACAAAATGAAATAAAAAAAATACCTAATCAAGAGCGATACACACTCAGTGTTGGTTTTCCTGTTTTATGTGGTTTTCACTTGTAGCTGGAATTTTCTTTGGGCTACCAACCAGCTACCAAATAAAGACATGGAGATGTATTAGTAATTATGAATGCTAGGCCTTAGCTTAGGCTCTTTTAACTTAATTTAACTTGTTTCTAGTAATATACATTTTGCCTTGGGCTTTTTACATTTCCTTAATTATTTCGCATATTCTACTTTCTTGTTTCCTCTGTGTGTGTGTGTGTGTGTGTGTGTGTGTGTGTGTGTGTGTCTGGCCCCTGGTGTCTTCCTGGCATCTCTTTTTCTTTCTTCTCCTGAGCCTAAATTCCTTCTCCTATTTACTCCCCCTGCCCAGAATTCCTGCCTATACCTCCTCCCTTGCTATTGGCTGTGCATCTTTTTAGACCCATCAGATACCTAGGCAGGCAAGGCAAAACAGTGACATATCTTTACATAGTTACATAAATGCAACCCATCTTTACATGTTAAACAAATATTCTGCAACATTGACCATTTTTTCACTCCTGAAATGTAAGAAAGTTCTAAAAATCCCTCAAGCATCATTTCCCAAAGCAGAAGACAATATTTTCATAGTTTGCAGGACATGACAGGACTGCTGTATTCTTGAACTCACAGTAGCTGTAGGCACCGCCACAAGACCGGCACAAGATCAAGCCAGTCTCCATTCCAGCATGAAGTGGGGGTTGTACACCCACAGCCACCCATAACTCATAAGCAATGGATAGGTGATGACTTCTGGGCAGAGTTGGTTTTCTTTAAAGGTGTGACTCCTGGTAGGTTAACCACAACCCAGCGGATGATTCCATATGCTTGTGTATATCAGCACAAACTGGACTCGGAGTGTTATCAAACAGGGAGAGTACAGGAAGTTGGGAGGATGATAGATCTGGGAGGAATTAGAGAAGTGGGATGAGTATGCTTGAAATGTATGAAATTCTTAAAATTCAATAAAAATATATTAAAATAATTAAAATTTTCATACTCTGGAAAAGAGAAGAATACTGCAGTGGATAATTTTTGTTGACACCTGTTTCCTGTTAGTGCATGCACACATGCATTCACAGGCACATGAGTGCATGGACACCTGTGCACACACTCATGTGCAAACGCACACACACTCCTTCACTTTCTTTCTTTCTTTCTTTTTTTTTTTTCTTTTTTTTTTTTTTGGTAACAGCTTGCTCTTTGAAAGTTTTGAAAGTTCTTCTGACTCCATATGCAGTAATCTTGTGTGACCTGACAATTTGGATACTCCTTGTACCCAGTGAGTGAGTGCCTGCCCTAACAAAGGCAATCAAAAATGCTCTCCCCAGCCTGTAGAGTGCAGCCTATGACAAGTGGGCACTTATCCCTTCTAGCATCTGTCTTGCTGTCTTGCCAGGACTGCCTGCTACTCTCTGCCTCCCAGAGCCTCATAGCTGCCTCAAGTTTTTCCAATATGCTTCCTTCGTCTTACCTTTGCTATTTCAGCAGCTCTACCTCTTTCCCCACAAATCTCTTTTGTGATTTATAGTTAGAGGTGTCAATCAAAATCATTACCAGTTGGCTTGCCTTTGGGGAGGGACCAGTTGACCAACCCCCTCCCCAAAAGAAATGAAGGCTAGTCATAGTTGGCTATGGGCAAATAAAGCATTTTCCCCTAACGGCTAGTTCTCAATGTCCTGTCTGGTTTAGAAATAGTGATATTTTCATCTAAGTGAATATTTGCATGTAGCTGTGTGATAGAAATAAAATAATCCAAGTGTGAAAGAGGAAGGGATGCTGGCCAGTGTGGAGGTCAGCACTGAGAGTCACGCTCAGATCTTCAGGGTTCCAGAGATACCTTGGATTTTGAGATATAGGATCTATGCCTAAGAAAGACAATCTGTGGTACTAAAAAGGTTTAAGTGTGTGAGGCGGGAGGAAGTTTTTCTGTACTGGAGTTAAGTGGTGTGGACAGATCCCGCACAGGCACCTACACATGTTGTGGGAAATTGGAATGTAGGTGTAACATGCTCACTTAGAAGGGTGAGTTGGCCCAGCATCTGGTTTTCTTATGAGCCATGGCAAAGGCACACTACAGAAAGTTACAAACTCAGCAAAGGAGGAGGTTCAGAAGAACATTGGCGAGTCTGCACCAACTTTAACTTCCTTCCACCTTGGCTCTGCTCCATGGCTTGCCACACACTCACAAGTGACAAGTCACAGCTTCTCTGATGCCCTATGCAAGCCACACCTTGGCCAGTTGTCCCCCACCTGGACTGTCCTTCATCCTGTCTACTCAGGAGTGCCTCATTTCCCATGGTCTTTAGCACAGGGCATCTAGAGAAAGGTGTCCCTTACTTCCAGATCGTGTCATTTGCCTACATCAGAAAGCTGTTGAACTACTCCAATTTTGTCAAAGCCAACTACTCTATGATTATATTTTGTTGTTGTTTAAGAATTTAAAGAATCCTTGTAATTTGGTGGCACATAGGTGGACCATTCATCCTTGGTTCTGGATGATAAAACGTCTTACAAAGACTTCTCAGAAACATTTCCCTGTCATGTGTTCCCACTTCCTGGATTGCTAGCTCAGGAACCCCTCTCATGATGTGTAAATGTTCATAGGTCTATTGTCTCCCCAAGGAAGAGGAGTCTCTTAGAGAGAAGGCATCACCCTTCAGTCACTGATACAGCTCCAGCAACCATCAGCAAAGTGGCTGAGGCCAAAGAAATAAAATACTCAACACACGGCTTGCCTGGAGCATAAGTAGAGTATATTGAATAAATTTCCAGAAACAAAAATATGTGGTTTCAACACTTTAACATCATCTAATTTGGATATTGCTTGTTTGTAGTGTGTGTGTGTGTGTGTGTGTGTGTGTGTGTGTGTAAAATGTAAAGTCCACGAGGACTGAGTTCAATTTGTATCTCTCATGTAATTCTGAATCACAGTCCTGGGTGGCAGAGACAGGAGGATCACTGGGCTAACTGCCCAGCTTACTCAAACCAGATCTTAAGGCCCAGTGCGAATCAGTCCCAAAATATGAAGTAGATCCCCCCCCCAAAGAATGACTCCTGAATTTGTCTTCTGACCTCCATATACATGAACGCACATGTGCACACTCATACACATGAATGTGAGCGCACACACATATGCACAGGATATTAATAATAACACACAGAATGGTAAGTGAGGCTATTTTATCTTCCAGTACTGTGTCTTGTGAGTCCTCCAAACACAGTAGCTGCCCAACAAACATTTGACAACTGAATAAATGTGTTAACAGGGATGAATCGGAGTGATCGAAATAAGGTGTGTCACCATCACTCTTTTTAATGAACCAGGGATAGTGGGACTTCTTCTCTTAATGAAGTACAGAGCATGAAGTAGTTGAAAAGTGTAGCAGTATCATGATAAATGTTCAAAGAAATGTGTTTTTCCCTAATATAAAAGAAAAAAAATTCTTCGATTGAATTTTTAGGAGTGATGCACAGAAGGTTAAAAGCTCATGAAGGATAAACTATTGCCTGTGAAGGCAAAGGGTTTCTCTCTGCTTTGAAAGATTGCACTGCAGAGCAGATAACTGGAAAACTATTACACAGCTCAAGTGTTTCAACAAGGCACTATATTATGACATCAGCAACGCCACCAGTTACAGGGCCTCTCCACTCTTATCTAAAGAGATTCAGGTATAGAAAAATAGTTGACAGAGAATCTTTTGAGGAAGAAAAAGAAATAAATATTCAGAAATGAATCAACCAATTGCTGGGTAATCCCAAATGAACACACCTGAAAAATTTATTCAGTGAAGATTTGGTGAAAGGGAACATGACCTCTGCTTGGATCTCAGACACCCCAAAATTCCCTTCTTTAGGGACACCTGAAAATTCCAGTTTCTCAAGTTTTTATGGTGAAAACTGATGCAGTGACTCTGTGGTTATAGCATCAAGAAGTATTTCTGATACTAAGAACCTTTCAAAGTCTTTGCTTTAGGAAGATAGCTGTGCCTTCCTCCATGTCTGCTACATACAGAGTGGGCCAGGCTCACTGGGCCAATAGACTTTACCAGCCTGTTTTACACTTTGGAATGAAAGCTGTCATTCCTGGTGTCTGTGATATTTCTGAAGACTACTAAAAAACTCAAATTCTTGTTTTTATATGCAAATAAGGCCAACACTGTTTATTTCCAAACTGCACTGCCATGCCAAATTTAGTATTCAATTTAGAATTCATATTTGCTTCATATTTGAAAGCAAATTATAGGTTAGATTTCATTATTTTGTTAAGTGATCAAGAAATAATAGGTTAAGTGATCAAGAAAATATGTTATTCATAGTCAAATAATTCTCAGTTCAGAATTACAAGCACCAACTTCTCAGCTAAAGCTATAGGCAATATGGGATGAGGGATATTTTCACATATTTAGTATCATGTGCACTGAAAAAGCAGTGGTCTGAGAAAGATTACCCAGGGTCTACAGAGGTGGTTCAAAATAACAGAGTAAAACTAACTCAGACCCTAAGTCCCTCTCCCTTTCCAATGGACACTCCTGCAGAGACAGCTCATCAAGCAAGATGGAAGATTGGGAAATGACAGTGCTGGGTTTGGACTCCGACACTCAGGTTCAAGTTGGGGGACATCTACCTCTTGCTGGAGGATCTGAGATGCTGCTGGAATCTTAAGCTCTGTCTAAAATGACAAAAGGAGACAATAAATCAGGTTGCATAAGATGAAATCTTGCCCGTGGAAAGAGGCAACAGTAGCAACATCCTGTGCTTTAGCCCAGTGCATAAAGGTTCTTGGCAAAGTGACAATGATGACAGGGATCAGGCATCAGGGGCAGGGGGGAGATGCTGGCAAATAGCTGTGCCTGGGTTCAAAGCAGTGTGAGTGCCAAAGGACCACACCACACACCCAGGCTCTCCTGTCCCTGGTTTGGCACCCTCAGTCAGCAATATGTCCTCTCTTCAACTTGCCGGAAAATTGTTACCACTCAGAGTTCTGGGTAGGACATTGGCATGTCCCCAGAGTCAAAAGGGATACTCCTCAGAATTCCTGTTCTCTCTTTCAAAGCAGAGATGGGGTGTAGCTGGGACAGTCACACACTCTCAAGGTACTGGGTCCTGTGAGCTTACATATACTTTAGAGCTAATGCATTCAGAATTTCAATATCCTACACAATTGTATTCTCATTTGTCCATTTAAATGCCACAGCCAGGCAGAAGATGACTATACATATTCCATGTATTTGCCTCAAACAGACTTCCCTTTTTAAATCCACAGCTGTGTAAGTACCATCTGCCCAGCTTGATTTCATTCATAGAAAGGAAAGATACAGCAGACTCCAGAATGGAGGGAGGCATCCTCCAAAGGAGCATGGCGAATCTCCCAGTATCTTGCCAGTTAAAAAGCAGTGATCACATATAAAGGCTAGGAAACTTCTATCTAAAAGAGCAATGGGACACAATGACAGAATCTCAATGGGCTGTTTGGCCAGAAGAGAGGACCTTTTCTGTCCCCACTCTCAAAGCTCCCTCACATTCCTGTATTTTTTTTTTTTCTTTTTGTGGGGTGCTTAGGGTCAGAGAAATTTCCAGGAAGTTCTAGAACATTCCCAGGGTCTCCTGACTCTATGCTGCTAGACTATGGAAGTAGAAAATGAAAACAGAAAAAAAAAAAAAAAAAAAAAAAAAAAAAAAAAAAAAAAAAAACAAAAAGAAAGAAAGAAAGAAAAGAAGGAAAAACAGGAGACAGGGGTCCAGGCCTCCAGGTTCCTCACAGGCACTGGTTCAAAGCTCCTGGCTGCCAAGGGTTCCTAGGCATGGGCTCTGACCACCCTGCTAAGATTAATTGTTTCCTTCTACAGAATCAGTCTTCGGTGAACTTAATGAGGGAGAAGTAGGATGTGATTTTCCCCTTCAGAATCACTTCAGTATGATCTGCAGGATGATTAGCGTGGTTCAGCCATGGTTGGGATATTATGACTTAAATTATTCCTATTAGTTTCCAGCTGACCTTGGAACACAAACATCACATCTGATTTCAATGAAACATTAGACTTTGTTGTTCTCAGGCAACTAATGAAACAGTTGAACCTTCCCATGACTTGTGGTGATTATAATAAAGGGTAAGTATTATCACAAATAACGCAAACCAATTGACAAGACGGCAAAACAGGAGCCTGGCAATTGTGCACCAAGGATTCTAAACACATGACCTGGACACTAAGAAAACACCCAAAAGGCTAGCATGGTGTGTCCCTGCCAGGACACAGCCCTGGTGGCTTACACCGATGGCTGCATTACCTTTAGACAATATTTTGGCCCAGCAACCCAGTTATAAGAAGTGCTGTGTTAACAGGAAAAGACACTTTCAAAAGTCTGTTTGATGCTTGAAGTTCTCGAGCACACATGAAACATTTCAACCAATACTCCAAACTGACTGAAGCATTTATGGAAAATAGGGTTTTGCCAGAGGGGAAAAGCTGAGGGAGCTGAGCCGTTGTTGCTCGTTGGTTTGTTTTCACTGAGGTGTAGAACAGAAACCCCAACTTTGACAGATCTCCAGGTTCTAATTTAGCTTTAAAAGTTTAAGAGTTTATGCCACCCTCAGACAATTTATACAAACTCAGCGGGTTTCCAATCAAATGCAATGACTCTCACTCTGTAGGACAGGGAGGGTCCTCCTCCCCTGGCTGGAATCTGGGTATGGAGTACAGTGCCTCACACATAGTAAATGCTTAATAAATTAAGGAAGAAAATAAGACCCAGAGAGGATAGAGACTACATCAAAACTCACTCCCGAGATGCCTGCCCAGGTCCCTCCTCATCCTTCAGAGCACTTCCTGTGTCTGTGCTTGGTTGCCCACTCTGCCCATTGCAGGTAGACTCTGAGGGCTGTGACAATGACCGCATCTCAGTGGTTCCATGTGTGAGGAGGTTTTATGTGGAAGGAGGAGTGCGTGGTCTGGTCCAGTGTCACTAAACACATTGCTCTTTCACAATGCAAGTGTACTGCCTTTGTCTCCTTTCCCCCTCTTCACTCCCTGCAGCACGCACAGAGGGGAGGGGCTCCTGCTGTTGTTCCCCTGTAGTCTCCAGGTTACAAATTTGGGTAGGAAGCCCATTAGGCCTGCCCCCTGTGATTCCCCTGGGTATAAACACATTACAGAGCTCAATAGCAAGAATTCTGACATGGCCACAGAACTGTTCGTTTGCAGTGGCACTGAAAGCCTCTCAGTTGCGTTTCCCTTAAGTAAAGATACATTTTCCTTTCCCCGATGTTGCTTGAGGAGTTCTGCATCACCCTTAACGTGATTTTTTTTTTAATGAAAGTCGCCTCTTCCTGTTTGCTCACAACCAGGCTTGGGAGAAGAGATTGGAAGCTTCAGGCGAGACTTTTTATGCCAAAGCTATCATTAATTGGAAGAGTCTGTTTTTCCCCCCCAACATTTAACCACATTTTAAAAACTTGTACAGTGTGTTTCCCCAGTTTCTGTTCTGAGTGATGTCATTCTGCAAGAACCTAAGTATTCAAAAAAAAAAAAAAAAAAAAAAGAGAGAAGAAAAAGAAAAAGAAAAATCATAATAAAAAAAATGCACTTTCTCGCTACAAAAGACAGAGCAAAGCGGAAGCTACTTCATTGTCTCTAGAAAAATAATTGCTCATGTACAGAATGCTCAGTGTTATATGCTATCTCAGGTTAATAAAAGTTGATGAATTTACAGGGCAATGTCAAGGAAATACAAATACAGCTGGCTTAGTTAGGACAAAAATGGTGCCAGACTCTCCCATCTGTGCACCTTCTGGGGTCTGTGGAATGGCCAATCAGTATTCACTTAGCATTTGGAGGTCCCAAAGCTGAGCATCATTCTGCCATTTTTTGTGTAAGGAAGCAAGGGGTGTGTCTCTAGAAGAGTGACCCTGGTGTCACATAAGTCCTCTCAGAGAAGAAAAGTAGTTTAAAGCCCATTGTTATAATCAGAGTTTCTTCTGTTTCCTCCCCCATAAGGGAAATCAGCCCCCTCTTCTCAGCCATTTGCTCTGCCTCTTGCCAGCCCATATTCCTCCTTTTTATGAGATTATTTAAATTTCTTTGTCTACTTTAATTTTTAGTGTCTGAAAGTCTCTCCATTAACACCACAATGCCATAGAAAATTTCTTCTTCTCCTCCTCCTTCTTCTTCTTCTGAGACAGTGTTTCTCTGTGTAGCCCTGCTGACTGTTCTGGAACTCACTCTATAGAGCAGGCTGGCCTCGAACTTGAAGATTCCTCTGAATCCTGAGTGCTGCAATTAAAGGCATGTGCCAACACTGCCCAACTGAAAAATTATTCTTGATAATAAGGTAAGTTAACTTGTGGCCCCAGACCACCACCAATATAGCCCAACACAAAATCATTAATTTACTTAAAGCATGAGTGCTTTTGTGTGCTTGTCTGTTTTGTTGGTTTTGATTTTTAGGTTTGGGGGGTTGTTTGTTTGTTTGTTTTTTGTAACTCAGTTGCATGACTCTTAAATCTTGAACTTCACTTTTTAGATGAAAATACTGTCACAATGTCAAAAAGTTTGGACTTTCCTGCTAGGTAGTCTTTCTTCTAGCTCATTCTTTAGTCTCTGGTCCTCATAGTGAATTGCACTTCCCTCATACATCAAACACAACAAATCTAGTGCTCACTGTGTACCCAGGGAGGGAGGGAGGACCTGCCTGAATGCAGTCGACACACACAGAAAATTGCCAGTCTTACTATACTCTCTTGGTATTACTTTCTTCACCCTAACCCCATATCCTCCACTTTGATTCTATCCTGCAATAATAATAATAAAATATTTTAGTTTTGTGTAGAGATTAGAAAAACTGAGAGTGTATACACATACACACACATATATATGCATATATATGCAATTGAAATTATATATAACAACATGGAATTTCACATATACATATATGCCTATAAATATTATTTTGTAATTTGTATGGCTTTCTTTATCTTTCCCCTCTAATTCTGGATTCCATTTCCATTGTTCATTGACTATTGTAGGATCTTACAATCCCGAATAAAGCATGGACTTGGTGTATCTTATAGATGTTTTCATGCTATAGCCACTTTTTTTTTAATGTTTTGTTTAAACAGCTCTGTCACTTAGTGTGGTGATGAGGACCGTCTTCTTCTGGGTCCTTGAAGGTGACAGAGAGACCCTGAGAGCTCACAGTACCTACTGTGCGGCCACTTGCTGGACACTTTGGAAAGGAGAAATATTGAAACATCTGAGCCTCATTGGTGTTCCGGGAGTCTGGCTAAAGAGTGTGCACTCAGGACTGTGTCACTCACACGCCACAGTGTCTGTTCTGGGACTCCCCAACTCTCCTATTTCCTTCTGTTGTGGCATACGACAGTGTCCCATGTAGTAGTTCCTTTCCCTCCACCAGCCTGGATCCCAGAGCTAGGGTGGTGACAAGATGGCTAACAGATCTCTGTGGCTGTTGTGCGATCTGGAGACACCAGCTCTGCTAGACCATGCTTCCCAGAGCACTCATTTGGATGCTCTAGGCATAAATCACTCACTTCTTTCAGGGCCTAACTTTCTGGCCTTGGCCCCCAGGGCCCTCATTTCCCTTTCCCAGCATTCTCTGAGGGGAGGTGGTTCTCTCCCCACAGGATTAACCTGGCAGCTAACCAGCCTCACCTGACACCCAGGGCCGTTGGAGTGAGGGTTCTCCTGGGATACTCACCTCTGGTGTCCTGGGCTATGGTTTCCTCTGTTCTGTCTATTTGATCACATATGTTTTCTGTATTCTCCAACATTTTTGACAACATATGTTTTATAGTATTGTTCTGCTTTCATTAAGTAATTGTCGCTGTTATTTTGAAGGGATCTTTATAGGGAAGAGAAGCTGGTGCCCAAGCTCTGCCTGCCATTTTAAGTAGAAGTCAACACGCAACTTTAAAATAAGTCTTATTTTAAGAAAGAATTCCTAATGGAAGGAAAACAAAATCAGGCTGCTTCTGAGTTGTCTGAGTAAAAGAGCCACATGCGAGGGTCTTGTGGACAGAAACTCTCCTCCTCATCCTTGCATGAGTCTTTAATAAACAGGCTTGGGGTTTAGAAGCACAGCCGAGAAAAACATGAACATGTTACAGAGGACTAAAAGGATGCAATAAAAATGATTCAAGCTTGGGTAATAGGGTATTTGAGGAGAAGTAAACAGAATTAGGACTATTTATCCCAGCCAAACGAAATTTCAGATTGTCCTAATATAGTAAGGTTTCCAATGCACCAAGCGCTAATGGTTCAGATCAAATTTTCTGTATCTCCATTAAGGCCAAAATAAGTAGAAACTGACTTTAATTGCAGACAAAAAGAAGGGAGAAAAGCTGCTTTAGGACAAAAGTACAAAGGAACTTTCCAAATATTAACATTGGCAAAGAAATAGCCAAGGAAGGTATAGAGAACAGCAGAGAAGAGTCTTCCAACTCTTAGGGGAAAATGAGAAGTGGCATTTAATAGAACTTTGTCTGGAGAGAGCAGTCCACAGTAGACTCTCCCTGGCATTCTTCTCTCTGAGTTGTGGTGAGTCTGACACAATGGACAGACCATGATTGTGTTCATAAAACTGTATGCAAGTGTCTTTCCCATCATTATTGTAACATAAGTTCATTCATGAGAAACCAGAAAGAGCAACACATTGTTAAGGGTTTTTACCCCCAAATATTGAAAAGTCCACTCTCAACTTTTCCCTTATGAATATGAACTTTCTTTGCATGCTGGCTTCTTCTCTTTAACTCTTCCCACTAACATTTGACATAACAGTGTAGCACATGTGCCTAGTTAGTTACAAACATTTAATTGCTTATTCTCTACCCACACACCCCTCTGATTTACTATTTTGATAGAATTGCCCACATGAAAAGCAGAAGACAAAAAGAGTTTGCAGTGAAGATTATGTAGTGAATTAAAACTTCAGATTGTCCTAATATAGTAAAGTTTCAAGTGTATGAAGAGCTAATGTGCAAGTTGAATTTTCTGCATCTCCTTGAAAGCCACTAGTAGACTTTTAACTTCAGGGGGAGAAAAGGAGCTCCAGGAAAATAAAAATACTAGAACTTTCTGGGTGTTCATGGGTTTAGCACTAACAATAGAACATCCACAGATGTAAATAGTTGTCCAGTTCTTAGGAAGACGGGGAGGTCTGACAGTGTTTCAATGACAAATTTTTCAGTTTATGAATCGAGGAGTATTGATTTCGTCTACCTATGTTTGGAGGTGCCATGAGGACCTTGCAGATCAGAGGTGAATTCTGTAGTAGTCACTGCTGTGTGGCAAGCTCAAAGCTTGCTGGCAGGGGTGGGGGAAGTACATCTCTTCTTTCTTTGACTGGAATATGGGAGATGAGATGGGGGACCCAACAGATCCACCAACTCAGAGCCTGAACTTTAGCAACACTTCCACAGGAAAGCATCAGGAAACATGTCATCACTTCTCAGCCTTCTTGATCAGAGAAGCATGGGCTTCACATTTCTAAGTGCTCACCTAAAAATGCAATGGACTTAGGGTTGACTCGTCCAGTCAACTCCCAGGCCTCCACTCTTTCCCTAAACAGAATCAGTGGGTGGAAGCATCGTGACGGTCACATAGGAAATCTCCCCAGGAACCTGATGAAGAGGTTCCTGTGTATCAAACATTATAGTGCTAACATGAAAAACATAGAAAGTAGGCTCTTAGAACAACAGTTCTCAACCTATGGGTCATGACCTCCTTAGGGAGTCAAATGACCCTTTCACAGGGATCATATATCAGATATTCCGCCTATCAGATATTGATATTATAATGCATAATAGTTGAAACATTACAGGTATGAAATAGCAATGAAAATAATTTTATGGTTGGAGATCACTACAACATGAGGAACTATAGCAAAAGGTCTCAGCATTAGGAAGGTTGAGAAACACTGTCTGAGAAGTTCAGAGAACAGGCACAGTGGATATGGATGAGCTGGCATGGGTGAAGCCATTCTGGGGTACTCAAACACAGGTCAGCTGCAAAAGAATGATTCTAACTTGAACATGGAACACCATAGTCTGTAGGCTTGTTCAAATGGAGTGTTGGACCTCCCACTCCACCCCCCTGGCCCCCTTGGCCTCCTTGACACCCCCAAACTTGCATCCTAACCATCACCCTCCCGTTTCCACCTGTCGTGCTGATGCTGTTGACATAAGGACCACTGTGAGGAACTCTGCTCTAATGCAGAGATTTCCAACAGGTCTGCAGGATGCTACACTCCTCCAGGGGACTTTTGGCAGTATCTGCACATCTCTTTGGGTAGCATAGCTGCTGCCTTCATCTGGTGGCTAGAGGCACAGGGACAGGGCTAAACACCTCTTGAGTGCAGGGTGGCCCCTTAGCATGCACAGTAGGGTGATGCAGCCTCAAATGACAGCAAGACAGAGGCTCAAAAGCCTGCCCCCACACCAGCCTTGGCTGCTCCTCACAAACAAGGGGACACTCCCCATGCATCCAGGTCACTGAAATCAGACTCCCTGGGAAGGAGAGCTGGTGACCAAGGTTTATAGAAAACTCCTCTGAAGAATGGAAAGTATGCAGCCAGGCAGATGAAAATGACTCCAAAAGTCACTCCTTTTTTTTTTTTTTTTTTTTTTTTTTTTTTTTATAGTTAGGTTCCCAGGAGGCTTTCCAGGCACCATATTTCCCAGGCTCCTTTGTCCTTTGACTGCTGGGGTTCAGACAAGACTACTACTCATCTCCTGTAGAGCACAGCTGAGGAGTGAGCCAGGGACTGCTCTATATCTTGCTACAACTCAAGCAGTGGTCTTGTTTTCCTATAGCTTCAGCTGTCCTCGAGTGGGGTTGTTTTCCATGGTTTCATCTTTCACCCAGGTTCTTATCATCCCTTCCTCCTCCCATGTCCCTTTAGGCCTTTCACTGCCAACCTTTGATGCTGTTTCTGAGTGATGATTTGGTTCCTTTATCCTTACACTTATGTTTGTATATGATCAGATTAACACATCACTTCGGTGAGTGTGCTGCCCATGTCCCACCAGACATACAGTTGGACTGAGACAGATGCTGTGGGCATGCAGCCTGTGCAGTCACAGGAGCTCCCTGCTGAGTGAGCCCCATCCTAGCTTTGACACCCAATTACAACAATCCAGAATTCTTGCTACGTTGATTGGAGCGAGTCCTTGCAATGTTGATCATCAGGCTCTGAAAACTATGCAGTGCTTCCTTGACTAGTATAAAATAATACAAGGAGGACTTGATGTTAAAAAAAAATACACTTTATTTTATTTGGGAGATAGTAAAATGTGGCCACTTCAACATTGCAGGGAATGATCACATTCACTAGCAGCATTATGGCACTCAGGAAAGGGTGATGGACTAAGCATATTGAAAGACAAGAGGTAGCATCACTTGGCTTTAGAGGGCACCAACTCAGAGCTAGCTTCGGGGGTGGTGAGTTCTGGCCCAGGAGTAACCAGTTTCTCTCTTCAAGTTTTTTTCCTGAGGTATAATCTATAAGTAAAACTTTTTTTCATGTGCAGAGCATGCTGGTTTTAATTCTGTATGCCCTGCAAACTGATCAAAGCAGCCCGGTGAGTTCCCATGGCCATCATCAGTGTCACCATTTTCTGTGTGCTGTAAGAACACCTAAGATCTGTCTCTTAGCTGTGTTCAAGCATATAATATAGTGTGGTAAGGTAGAGGTCTATGTTGTCCAGGAGAACCCTGCCCTACCCCCGGGAACAAATTTCTCTTATAACTTAAACTGTGTACCCTTTACCTAAACCTTTCCTTTTTACCACCCTATCCCTCACTACTACCATTCTCCTCCATTCTCTAGGTTTGGCTTTGAAACAATTTCACATACAAGTAAAGCCATGCAGCATGTGTCTTTTATCTGCTAATTTCTCTTGGAATATTGGCCTCCAGCCTCATCCACATTGTTCACAAATGACAAGCAGTTCTTCCTGGATTTATGGATAATATACAACTATATATTTCCATCATATTTCCTTTATCTATTCATCTGTCAGCAGACAAGTTTGCTTAGGGCTGTTAAAGCATATGGTAGCGCCATAGTTACGCTTTTCAGGAGTGTCTATATTGTCTTCATAAGAACTGACATAGTTTAGTTTTGACTAGTAGCCAACACTTACATATCATGTCCTTCCTGACAACAGATAGTCATGCTAGCAGACGTGAGATCATAATTCACAGTGATGCTGAAAATTAGTGATTCTGCCTGCCTTTTTTTTTTTTTTGCACTTTGTTTGTGTCTCTGTGTGTGTGTGTGTGTGTGTTTGTGCATGTGCATATGTGTGCGCATGAGCAGGTGCACAACTACAGTGTGCCCATCCATGGAGGTTCCAGAACAACTTTATTGAATCAGTTCTTTCCTTGGGAGCTTTTCATGTGCCTTTGGATGTTGTAAGGAAAAGACCTATTCAGACCCATCCTCATTTTTAGTTGGAGCATTAGCATCATCACTGTTGTTGAATTGTTGTAGGGACCCTTTACTTTTGTGTGCTTTTACAAGCATTTACCCCATTCCATGGGGGCCTTTTAAAATAACCTCCTTTTTTGCAGAGGTTTTTCATCGGTGGTGACAGCAATAACAGCACCCAGTTACTATTGCTTGTATTGCTTGTGCTTTTTTGTACCTTAACAAAAAATCATGGCCAAGGCCCAATCCAAGGGCTCTGTGCCAGTTTCCTTCCAGGAGATTCATACCGTCAGACTTTATATCCTTTAGTCCATGTTGAGCTAACACCATTTGCTTTTGATAGGGTTTGAATCAGAGTCCCCCACATGCCCAAGTTTTAAAGGCTAGTGCTGTGGGAGGTACTGTGAGCCTTTAGGGGTGGGGTCCAGGGAGAGACCATTAGGCCACTGTGGATGGGGCCCTGACAGGCATTGTGTGACACTTCCCTGGCCTCTTGGTCTCTGTTTCTTGGCTGAAGTCATAGGTGGCTTACTGTACCATGCCCTATTGTCATGAGTAGTGTCTTCTACACAAGTCCAAAGGAGTAAGGTTTCCTCAAATCTCTCAGAATCTCTCAAAAAACATAAGGAAAAGAAAACTTTTTCATTTATAAGTCAATTTACTGAGGCTTGCTGTTGTAGTAACAGTTTGTTGATTGACCATTTCTTGAAGATACTCTTGTTGCCTCGCTGTGTACTCTTGCCAAATATTATTGACTATACATACATGTGTTTATTTCTGGGATCCCTATCTGTTTGCAATGGGACACATCTGTTTTATGTCTAAACAGTATTGTTTTATTACTATAGCTTTGCGATATAAAGTGAAATCATGAAGTGTAATGCTTCCATATTTGTCATCAGAATAGGTCACTTTGGACAGTATGGGCATTTTATCACTGTTAATTATTCCAATCAATTTAATTATTCCAATCAATGAATCCTGATATTTATTTTTGACTTCTTTAATTTCATCTATGAAACTCCAAATTTTTAGGGTATATTTCTTGTACTGTTTTTGTCAAATTTACTCTTGAGTATTTTATCTTTGGGCATTGTTGTAACTGAGGTTGTTTTCCTTGGCGTTTGTTTTGTAAATAGCTTGCTGTTGGTGTATAGAAAAGGGAGGATCTTTATATCTTGAAAACTCACCAATTTTGAAAGTAAAATTTACTTTAAAACTTAAAGGTTTTTATGTATAAATTTTCAGGTAAGGATGCATGTTACCTCCACAGTTGTACCCACAGCCAACAGAATCTTGGAAATTCCTCAATCAAGGCTTCCTCTAGCTGACTCTATGCTGCATCAAATTGACAATTTAAACATACGAGCAGAACCCTGACAATATGGAGCTGCCATTTTGGCTCTCAGGTGAGCAATGCTGCCTCCTGGGCTAATTAATGGTGAGGTCACTGTACACGACACAGAGCCACTGAGAAAGAACTAGTCACCAGTCCCTGTGAACCCTGTCCTCTTCTTCAATCCTAACAGGCCTCTGGGAGGTTAGTCCTGTCAACTATCCTAGTGTTCCCCATGGGACAAGACAGGAGTAGAGCTCCTGCAGAGCACTCTGGGAGTCTGGGGGCATTAAACATCTGCTCAGTTCTGTTTACCTCACTCGAGATACCAGTGACCCAAAGGATTCTTCTCAGTGTGGTCTAAGGGAAAAGAAATGTGGTCAAAGTGGAATGTCTTCTTTTACCCATACAACATGGCTTCTTTCAGCTTTCTGATTTCAAGGGTGTACTCTGGCCCCCTCCATGGTTCAAGGATCTGCATAAAGACATTCTTTTCTATGTATATTTGGTAGTCAATATTTATGTGAATTGAACTAGAGCCATCCAAGGATACCTGTGACTCCACAGTCACATTGATGCCACCCTTCAGGAGTAACCAGTTCTCCATAAACCTCCTAAACTTACCCTGAAAATCACACTCTTGATCTGAAAGACTTCATAAGGAATATATGCACACTGAAAGGAAAAAAATATATGTGCACATGCATTTGGTTCATTTTATTCTGACAATATGACATGTGGATGAATGATTCTGCAATAATGCTAATGGTATAAAAAACACATTTGTTGGCATGCAAAACAAATAGAGAAAAGTATTTGAGTCATAAAGCACCTAGCCCAGGACTTATGACTAAATGGACATAGCTGGTGCTTTGACAAGGAAAGAGTGTTATCAACTCCACAGAAGGAGCCACACGCCAGTCTCTTCTCCTAAGTAGCCACTGTCCTCACTGCTAATGCCAAAGGGAAGTGTTAGCTGCTTTATGAAAAAGGAATCAGACTGCATGAACTGTGTTGAGGCTCACTTCCTTCATTACTCCCGTGACAACTAAGGCCTTTGCATCAGCGGTCCCTTCATACTCTTCGTCTTATACTAACCTGTTGTAGATACCACACAAATCATCTTCTCATTCTAGTGTTGGTGTCTCCTGTAGCTTTTCATTTTTGATGAATATGAATAATGCTGCTACGAATATCTCTGTCCTGTCTTTTGGCATCTATGCATCCACTGGGGGTATTTATTGAGGAGTACACTTGATATGCTATAGAATGGTAATTTTTTATGCATTGGTTTACATAGCCAAGCAATTTTCCAGGGTGATTGTATCAGTTTGCATTGTGGCCGCTGGCAATTTAAGGCCCCAATTGTTTGTTCCACACCTTCAAGGCATGTGGTATCAGCTGTTGCTTGTTATTTCATTTGGGGGCCATAGGGAAATCTCATGGTGACTTTATCTTTCCTTACCACTTAATGTGGACCCCTTTTCATATATCTATTGTCTGTTTGGATGTCTTCCCTTTTTTAAAGTTTTGTTGAAGTTCATGGCTATTTAATAATTCTAAGTTATGTTTAATTCTATATTCCAAATACCAACTCTTGGGGCTCCATATACAAGCAAGTACCTTGTCCCTCCTTGCGTCTTGCCTCATGCTCTGTGTGTATTTGCATCTGTAGAGCTAAAGAAGGATGCTGGGTATCCTTCTGTATCATTTGTCCCCTCATTCATTCACTCATCTATCTATCTATCTATCTATCTATCTATCTATCTATCTATCCATTTATCATCTATCTGTCTGTCTATCATCATCATTATCATCATTTAGCTAGCAAGTTAGCTATCTTTGGCAAGGTGTCTCACTGAATCCAAAGGTTCAAGCTTGTCTGCTTGGTCAGTGGGTTGTCAAGATACACTCACTTCTGCCCCTAGCACTGGTGTGGTAATCATGAATGCCTGTGTCCAGTTTTGTTTTGTTTTGAATGTGGATGCTGAACATTAAAACCCACAGCAAGCACTCTTACCCATGGAACCATCTTCCCAGCTCCTTGCCACACAGTTTTGATGCTATGTGTTTTCATTGATTTATTATTGTTAAATATTTATTTTAACTTTAATTATGTGTGTATGTGTGTACACGCACACATGTTAAGTAGCACATGTGTATGGGTGCCCCCAGAGGCCACAGAGGACATTAGATCTCCTGGAGTAGTGAGTCACCATGTGGGCGCTCAGAAATGAAAGCAGGACCTCTGCAAGAAGGGCCAGTGCTCTTAACCGCTGGGGCCATCTCTCCAGCCCCTATCTGTTTAAGAAAGTATTCCATCATTTTCATTTAGTTGAATTTTTAAATTTTTCCCCCATAAAAATAGCATACAAAATTCACTGGCTTCATTATAACAGGACCACATATGAGTATCATTTAATTCATATTCACCCCCACTATTCATGCTGGTTTCCTTTAAGATTAGCAATTTTTGTCTTATTTTAGAAATATTTGCCTGCTCAAATCCATGTAAATATTTTTTTCTCCAGCACTGATTACTCATTTCTCCTCTCTCCCCTCCCCTCCTCTTCCCTCCCCTCTACCCTCCCCTCCCCTCTTCTATCCCTTCCCCTTCCCTCCTCTCCTCTCCCCTCCCCTCTCTTCTCCTCTCCTTTCCCCTCCCCTCCTTTCCCCTCCCTTCTCCCCTTCCCTCTTCTATCCCCTCCCCTTCCCTCCTCTCCTCTCCTTTCCCCTCCCCTCCCCTCCTCTCTTCTCCCCTCACCTCTCCTCTCCCCTCCCCTCCTCTTCCCTCCCCTCGCCCCTCCCCTCCCCCCCTCTTCTATCCTCTCCTCTCCCATCCCCTCTCCCCTCCCCTCCCCTCCTTCCCCTCCCCTCCCTCTCCCTCCCTCTCCCTCTCCTTTCCCCTCCCCTCCCCCTCTCCTCTCCTCTCCTTTCCCCTCCCCTTCCCTCCTCTCCTCTCCCTCCCCTCCCCCTCCTTTCCCCTCCCCCTCTCCTCTCCCCTCCCTTTCCCCTCCCTCTCTCCTCCCCTCCTTTCCCCCCCCCTCTCCCTCTCCCTCCTTTCCCCTCCCCTCCCTCTCTCCTCTCCTCCCCCTCCCTCCCCTGCCCTCCCCTCCTCTTTCCTCCCTTCTCCCTCCCCTCTCCTCTTCCCTCCCCTCTCCTCTCCTCTCCTCTCCTCTCCTCTTCCCTCCTCTCCTCTCCCCTCCCCTCCTTTCCCCTCCCCCTCTCTCCTCCTTTCCCCTCCCTCCCCTCCCTGCCCTCCCCTCCTCTCCTCTTCCCTCCCTCTCCTTTCCTCTCAGCCCTCTCCTCCCCTTCCGCCTTTCTCTTCCTGTGGTGGATGTTGAACCTAGGCCCTCCGCCCAGGTACACTCTAGCACTGAGCTATGTTCCCAGCTCTCCTACACTGATTTCTCGTTTCAACTTCATTCAGCTGCACTATTAAAAACTGAAATGTTAAAACCTAAATTAAAAACTTGAAAATGGTGAGAGGTGCACATTGAGGTTCATTTCCCCTCATGTTAAAAAACAAAGGACCTATGGCCTCTTATTGAAAATGCTGCCCTTTTCTCTGTTGTTCTCTAGTGCCACTATTACCATAAATCATGTCCCTGGATATGGCTGGTTTTCATGTCATAGTAATTCTGGGCTCCTAGGAGTCACTTGAGCGTGAAGGAAAGAACATTCTAGGTGGGGAAGCATCGTGCTTCTAGAGGGCTGAGGGGGGTGATGAAAGGCTGGAGCAGCTGGAATAGAACAGGGAGGAATGCTTGGCGAGGCATGTGTGGGATCCAGACTTGGAAGAGCGATGAGAATCCACAGAAGTGCTATGGATAACTTAACCAGCTCAGTGTGTGCAAAAGATTACAGCAGCTGCACCGTCAAGAAGACATTCAAGGGAAGCAGAGTAGCTACAAGTGGCCTGCAAGGAGGCTGTCTAAGCTGTTCAGGAAAGGTGTGGTGACATGGATTAGAATGGTCATAGTGGTGATGGAGAGAAATGGACTGCTTAGAGAGAGAAATTTGGAAGAGGGTTAGCTTGCTCTCATGATAATATGTGTCCCCAAGGTCAGCTGCTAAGTTTCTGGCTGGTGCTTCTACATAAAGGGAAATACCCACCACAGGCCCTTTAATGAGGAAGATGGGTAAATTGCTAAGTTAGTTGCTAGATGAATCATTTGATTTTAAGAAAAAGAATTTTCAACTCACACTGAAAGAGAAATGCAAAGTAGTCTGAACAGCCTGTGGTGGCTTGAATGAGAATGACTCCTGTAGGCCATGTGTTTGGATACTTCATCCTCAGTTGGTGGAAATGGCTGGGAAAGATTAGGTGTGTGCTGGAGGAGGTGTGGCCTTGCTCGAGGAGATGTGCAAGCTTTGAGGTTTCAGAAGACTGGCTCTATTCACAGTGTGTCTCTCTGATCAAGATGTGAGCACTCAGCAGTGCCTGTGCTCTGCTGTCATGGGCTCTAACCCTCTGGAACAGTAGGCCCAACAAATGCTTTCTTTCCTAACATTCCCAATGCTTTCTTTCCTAACATTCCCAATGCTTTCTTTCCTAACATTCCCTGGTCACAGCAACAGAAAAGTAACAAAGGCAGGAACTAAGAGTCAGTACCCACTCCCAGAATCAAAGATAAACTTTGACACTCATTGGAGACATAAAGTATCTTCTGTGGAGCTCCCCAGTCCTGTGATGATTCCACAGGCTGGCAAACTAGGAGTATTTTACTGCACTTGTTTAAATGAGTAGGCTTGCCAAGTGGGTTCTCAAAGGTGAGGCATTCTAATATAAATGCTAACTTTATGTCTCTTGATTTGTGTCAGGGTTTTTGAAATTAGGTACACATTAGGACACCTTGTATCCAAGGAGATGCTCTACCAAAGGGTGTAGGTGGTAGAGCTAAATAGGGCACTTGATTTAAAGGAGTGCACCTCTGAAGATTTCCAATTTGGGGGTGTTACCTGAGAACCGTTTCAGGTTAGTGAATGAAGGTGACATTTGAGTAAAGACTCAGGTTGAGCCACCCCCTTGCCAATCCTCTGCCAGGAACTCTAGTCACAAATAGTCACCAAAGTGACTTTTGTGGGAAATACTATAATTTCAGACACTGTGAAGACATTTCTGAAGCAATGGGATTCATTAAGGAAAACAAAAACATAAACAAAAATAAAACAGCCAGGCATGGTAGCACATGCCTTTCTTTAGTCCCAGCCCTCCCAGCACTCGGAGGCAGAGGCAGGCAGACTTCTGTGAGTTGGAGGCCAGCCTGATCTACAGAGTGAGTTCCCGAAGAGTCAGAGCTACACAGAGAGATCATCTCAAAACCCCCCCCCCTGGGGACAAGGATATCGTGCGACCCCATTCTGAAGGTAACAGAAAAAGTCACTGAGGAAGCAGCCTTGGAGCTGGAAAGATGGCCACAACCCTGCTTCCCAGAGTGCACAGTGACCAGTGCAGTCTGGCTTAGACTGATCCCTGCAAACAACATGGTTCCTGGAACTAAATATCACAACTGACTAAATACCATCAAATATAAAAACCTGACCAATACACTTTAGATAGGTGTTTGCAGGAACCCCAAACAAGCTTCAATGGCATTTCCTCATGTGCGTCTTCAGGTTTAGGTTTAAAATATTAAATGTAAATGCCTAGTAACTATCTTATCTTTTGCTAATAATTATAGACTAAAAAGGCCCCACAAAGCCTGCAAGAGTCATCCGCAGCCTGTATTCCAATTGTTTTTGTGTTGGCTTAGTGGCCGCACCTGAATCTACTGATACCTTAACTACTATTTCCAGCCCATGGCCGCTCAGTCAGCACTTGGCTGCCACTCAGACAGCTGCCTGGCGAGATTTCCAGTCCCACTCACACTCCCCACCAAATGTAAGTTTTAATAAGTCTCTATTGTTTTATTTACCAGTTCTACTTTTCATTCTATTTAGAGTCAAATATTGGGGTGAAAACCTTCTAGATCAGAAAAGCTAAGAAGCAAAAGCTAACCTTCCTTTTTGGCTAGAGACCTAGTAAGAGAGTGTCTCTGCACTTGTCCCAAAGCAAATAGACCAACAAACTCCAAATCCCTACTCCTTCCTGTATGCCTCTCTATCCATATTCCTGGCTCCCCTGTTCTCTCTATGGCTAATTCCTGTCAGTAGTTGCTAGCTCCACCCCCTGATCCAAGGTTAATTTTAGTAACACATTCTCAAGAGTTTCACAGTGCAATCATACATCCTGTACCCACCCAGTTCCCCCACAAAAGCCTCTGCTCTCTCCTTATGGTTCCTCTGACTTTGGAGATTGTCCTGTGACCTCATTTCTCTTACAGACCTACATTGGGACATTGATCTGACAGCTTGTACAGGCTTTTTGCTAGTGGCGTCTTTGATACCTCTACATGCTGGAGTGGATGCAGGAAGCTCTTGTTCATGTTGCTTGTGTTGCTGCCTACACTGGATATTCCTAGTCTCATCCAGATTCCTACCTACTGATCTATCTCAGGCCTCCAACCATTCTTTACCTTTTGGACCATTTAAGCATCTACTGAGCACTTATTGTGTGCCAGATCTAACAGTACTATTTTGTCTGAGCAAGATGCAATGTTTAAAAAACTGTATTGGGCCACGGACCTTGTTTTTATTCATAAAATGAATATTAACTTTCTAAGGAAGTACTAGGCTTTTTTCACAAACTTCAGAAGACCCTTGCTTGAGTTTATGTCAGTATCTAGGTCTACTAATTCTAACAGTCAAGTGTCCTTTAATGCCAGAAAACTCTCAAAATAATTCATGGTAAAAGACAAGTAACATAAAATTTATCACCTTTTCCTTAACTTTAAATATATGTGTATATACTTGTGTTTGTCACATGTGTATGGGTGCCCATAGAGACCAGACAGGATATTCAATCTCCTGAAGCTAGAGTTACAGGCAGTTGTGAGCAAACTGATGTGGGTCCTCTACAAGATCATGAAGAGCTCTCAGCCACTGAGTCATGTCTCTAGACCCATTTCATCATTTAAAAAAAATCAACTTTGAAGTATTTGTTTTAAAGATTAATTACTCAGTGTGTGTGTGCGCACGCCTGATGAGATGGGAAGAGTGATCTGATCTAGAGCTGGAGTTACAGACAGGGGGTGAACTGAACTCTGGTCCTGTAACAGCATCAAATACACTTAACTGTGAAATCATCTCTCTAGTCCTCCAAGTCAGATTCACTGATAAGAGATTTTAGCATATAGTTAAGTAAAGGAGAAAAAAAGAGAGGGGTGGTGGAGAAAGAGAGAGAGAGCAGTGCAAGGATGTGGCTTCTCAAGAGGGAGTCCCCAAGTGCTTCTTTTAACTGTTTTAAGTGCACAGTTCAGTAGCCTTAGGTATATTCACATAATTGCATAGTCTCCAGCCCTGCCCATCTCTAGAGCTTTCCCATCATTGTAAATTGACACACTGTTTCCATTACATAAGAGCCCTTTCTTTCCTCTGTCCCCAGTTCCTGGTGACTGCTGTGCTATATTTTCCCCCTCTGTAAATATAACTACTTTGGTTACCGCATATGAATAATAGCATATAATCTTTGTCATTTTGTGTCTGGCTTATTTCATTCAGCATAATGACTCCAATATTTTACATGTTGTTTCGGATATAAGGATTCTATTCCAGATGTATATTAAACAGAGTTCTCTAGAGGAGCAGAACTACTGATAGACCGTGTGTGTGTATGTGTGTGTGTGTGTGTGTGTGTGTGTGTGTGTGTGTGTGTGTGTGTGTGTGTGTGTGTGCTATGTTTGATTTAAGGATTTATTAGAGTAGTTTACAGGCTGTGGTCCAGTTAGTCCAACAATGGCTGTCTACCAATGGAAAATCCAACAATCCAGGAATTGTTCAGTCCACAAGACTGGATATCTCAGCTGTTTTTCAGTACCCTGAAGAAGTAGGATCTAATGTCAGTGAAGGAATGGACTTGTCAGCGAGAGCAAGAGCAAGCAAGCAAAGAGAAAGAGGCTCCTTCTCCCATGTCCATTGTATAGGCTGCCAGAAGAAGTTGTGGCCCAGATTAAAGGTGTGTCCTCCCACCTCAAAAGATCAGGAATAAGTGTGTTTTCCCACTTCAAATGATTTAATTAAGAAGGAAAAATTCTCACAGATGTACCCAGCCACTTGGATTTTAGTTAATTCCAGAGAGAGTCAAGTTGACAACCAAGAATAGCCAGAGCCAAATGGCTGAGCAGTTAAGGGCACTTTCTGCTCTTACAGAAGACCTGAGTTTGCTTTGAAGTTCCCATGCCATGGCCGGGGGAGAGCTCACCACCTCTAACTCTAGCTCTAGGTAATCCAGTGCTGGTTTCAGTGGGTGCACCCCCCACCACACACACACACACACACACACACACACACACACACACACACACAGACTAAAATGAAATAATCTTTAAAATATGAATTCTATTTCTTCTGGAAATGAAATAATCTTCCAATGTGAGTATTCATTCATCATCCCATGAATATTTTGGTTGTTTCACCTTATTTTTTGAAAACACACATTTTTTTTCATGTAATATATTAAGATTAGTGTTCCCTCTCCCTCAACTCTTCTAATATCTACCCTCCACTTTCCCCACCCACCCAAATCCACACCCTCTCTGGCTCTCTCTCTCATTAGCCAATAAATGGGCATCTAAAAAAAAAGAAAAAAACTAAATAAAAAACAAACCTGAAGAGGACACAACAAGCAGAAAAACAAAAAGCCAAAGAAAAATCTCAAGAAATTCATACATTGGCAGAGAAATCCCATAAAACCACAAAATCATCAACTGTACTATATAACCAAAAGACCTTTAGGGTAAAAAGAGGGAAACGTCCAGACAAAGCATAGACAAAAAACAAAACAAACAAACAAAAAGTACCACTGAGTTCATTTTGTATTGGTCTTTACTGCTGGGCATGCAGTCTGGTCTTAGAGTGGTTTGTAAACCCAGTGAGGCCCTGGTTATCAACTGGAGATAGCTTCTGGTTAGGGATGGGGTTTCCTGTCCACTTCCGTTCTCAACACTGGGACCCCATGAGGCCCAGACCTTGGTAGGCCCTGTGCATGCTGCCAGTCTTTGCGAGTTCAGGTGTGCACTTGTCCTGCTGTGTTCAGAAGGCCTTGTTTCCCTGGAGTTTTGTCACATCTCTGGCTCTTCCACTTCTCTGCCTCCTCTTCTGCAGGGTCCCCTGAGCACTGAGAGGAGGGTGTGATGGAGACATTCCATTGAGGGCCAAGTGTCCTAAGACATCTTACTCTCTGCACATTGTCCAGCTGTGGACCTTTGCATTTATTCTGATCTGCTGCAGGAGGAAGCGTCTCTGATGATGGCTAAGCAAGGCACTGGTCTATGAGAATAGCAGAATGTCATTAGGAGGCATTTTGTGCTACATTTCTGTAGTGGAAAAGCAGTGTTTGGTTTTTGCCTAGGTACCTGACCTATCTAGTCTCAGGTTCTTGGTCACTTGAGCAGTGTTGGGGATGAGTTCCATCTCATCTGGAGTGGGCCCAAATCCAATCAGATGTTGGGTTTGTTTCTCCCACAAGCTTTGCACTACTATTGTACTAGCACATCTTGCATGCTGGTCAACCAATGTAAATCAAAGGGTTTATAGCTGATTTGGTGTTCACCTTCCTCTGGCAGCAGGCAGAATACCTTCTAGTGATGTGAACACTAAGTCAGTAGGGGTGGAAGCTCTAAGGCGGGCACCAGATGAACTTCTCCTTCTTCACTCATCTGTGTAGGTACTGTCCTCAGCAACAGGGCTTTACCAAACACAGGTTGTGGAAAGCAACCAATAGTTATAGTCTTGGCAATAACCTGGGCTCTTTTGGGATTCTCATGGGGGCCCCTTCGGACAACACAATTGGGTGCAACCCATTCCTGGAAATGGAGTCTTCATTTGGTGACAACTGATGGTCAGTTGGGGCTCCATCTCTCTCATTATCTGGCAATTCCATTTAGGTCACCTTCATATATGTATATATTTTAGGAAGTTTCTACTATATTAGTTTCCCCTCCCCCCAAAAAAAAGCCTTCAAATATGGCCTTCTGTTGCCCTGCTCGGAGGACTGGGGACTGCGCACCCACGGGGGAACTATCCCAGCAGAGTGGTTTATCCAGAGTCTGCTAGTGTCCTGGTCCTGCCTCCACCCACTGGAAGAGGAGAGCCATTGGAGTATAGGACCTGCTTGCACCCACTGGAAGAGAACGTTAGTCCTATATCCACAAGGAGTCAGAGAGACCCCACCAGTACACACTGGAAGAAGGGGATGAGTAGAGGACAGTATAAGAACACAGTCAACAACAGAAAGATCAATATGACACCACCAGAGTCTAGGGACTCCGTACCAGCAAGACCTGAACATCCCAACACAGTTGAAGCAGGAGAGAATGAACCTAAAAACAACTTTATGATGATCATAGAGATGCTCAAAGAGATAGTGAGAAAATCCCTTAATAAATGGAAGAAAAAACACAAAAAAATTCAAGAAATGGAGGAAAAGACAAACCAAAAATTGCAAGAAAAATTCCAACAGTGAAAGGCTTGAAAGCTGAAATAGAGACAAAAAACAAAACAAAGCAAAAACAAACAAACAAACATCCAAAAACAAAAACAAAAAACCCACAGTCTGAGGGAATGCTGAAAATAGAAAAGCTAGGTAAACAATCAGGAACTACAGATGCAAGCATAATCAGCAGAATACAAGAGATGGAAGAGAGACTCTCAGGCATTGAAGATACACTAGGAGAAATAGATTCATCAACCAAAGAACAAATCCCTGAAAAAAAAAATATGCAGGAAATATGGGACATCATGAAAAGGCCAAATCTAAGAATAACAGGTATAGAAGAAGGTGAAGAAACCCACTTCAAAGGTTCAGAAAATATTCAACAAAATCATAGCAGAAAACTTTCCCAACCTAAAGAAAGACATGCCAATCAAAGACAAGAAAAAGCTTAGAGCATCAAATAGAGTAAACCACAAAAATGTTCCCTCACCAAACAATGATCAAAGCACCAAACATACAGAATAAAGAAATAATATTAAGAGCAGCAAAGGAAAAGGGCGACCTATCAGAATTACACCTGACTTCTCAATGGAAACTCTGAAGGCCAGAAAGACCTGAATAGATGTTCTACCAATACTAAGAGACCACAGATACCAGCCCAGACTACTATACCCAGCAAAGCTTTCAATCATTATAGATGGAGAAACCAAGATAATCCATGACAAAACCAGATTTAAACAATAGATATCAACTAACCCAGCCCTACAGAAAGTTCTGGAAAGAAAACCCCAACCCAAAGAAGTTAACTACACCCACAAAAACACAGGCAATAGATAATCCCACTTTACCAACAGCCAAAAGAAAAAAACAAGGGGGGATCCACACACAATACCACCACCACCAACAAATCCAAAATAAACAAAAATTAACAACCAACAGTCATTAATATCCCTCAGAATTAATGGTCTTAACTCACCTATAAAAATACACAAGCTAACAGAATGGATACAAAGAAAGAATCCATCCTTTTGCTGCATACAAGAAAAGCACCTCAACTTCAAAGACAGACATTACCTCAGAGTTAAGGGTTTGGAAAAGATTTTCTAATCACAGACCCAAGAAACAAGTGGGTATAGCAATCCCAATGTCTAACAAATTAGACTTTAAAATCAATCAAAAGAAATGAAGAAGGTCATTTCTTATCATCACAGGAGAAATCCATCAAGATGAAGTATCAATTCTGAACATCTATGGCCCAAATACAAAGGCATCCACACTCTTAAAAGATACATCACTAAAATTCAAATCACACATAAAACTTCATGCATTTATAGTGGGAGATTTTAACACCCCACTCTCAACAATTGACAGGAACACCAGACAGAAACTTAACAAAGAAATAAAGGAATTAACAGAAGTTATAACCCAACTGGGTTAAACAGATGTTTATAGAACATTCCATCCAAAAACAAAAGGATGTACCTTCTTCTCAGCGCCATGTGGAACTTTCTCTAAAATCGACCACATGCTTGGCAATATAGCAAACCTTAATAGGTACAAAAAAAATGGGGATACCCTCCTGTATCTTATCAGACCACCATGATTTAAAGTTAGAATTCAACAACAACACAAATTGCAGAAATTCTACAATCCATGGATATTGAACAATACACAATGCACCATTCCTGGGTCAAGGAAGAAATAAAGAAAGAAATTAAAGACTTCCTAGAATTCAATGAGAATGAAGACACAACATATCCAAACTTATGGGACACTTGGAAAGTAGTACTAAGAGGAAAGTTCATAACACTAAGTGCCCACATGAAGAAACTGGAGAATAGTCACACTAGAGAATTAACAGCAAAACTGAAAGCTCTAGAACAAAAAGAAGCAAAATCACCCCAGAGGAGTAGACACCAGAAAATAATCAAATTGAGGGCTGAAATCAATAAAATAGGAACTAGGAAAACAATGCAAATAATTAATGTAACAAAGAATTGGTTCTTTGAGAAAATAAAAAGATAGACAAACTTTTATCCAAACTAACCAAAAAGCAGAGAGAGAACATGCAAATCAACAAAATCAGAAATGAAAAGGGGACATCACAATGGACACTGAGGGAAATCCAGAGAATCTTCAGGTTATGCTTTGAAAATTTGTACTCCACGAAATTTGAAAATTTAAAGGAAATGGACAATTTTCTAGATAGACATCACTTACCAAAATTAAATCAAGAACAGATAAGCAATTTAAATAAACCTATAACCCCTAATGAAATAGAAGCCGTCACCAAAAGTCTCCCAACCAAAAAATATCTTAGGTCCAGATGGTTTCAGTACAGAATTCTACCAGAAATCCAAAGAACAGCTAATACCAATACTCCTCAAAGTGTTCCACACAATAGAAGCAGAAAGGTTAGGCTACAATTACCTTGCTACCCAAGCCACATAAAGACACAACTAAGAAAGAAAATGACAGATGAATATCCCTCTTGAACATTGATGCAAATATGCTCTCAATAAAATACTGGCAAGTCAAATCCAAGAACACATCAGAGAAATCATCCACCATAGTCAAGTAGGCTTCATCCCAGTGATGCAGGGATGGTTCAACATATGAAAATCCATCAATGTAATCCACCATATAAACAAACTGAAAGAGAAAAGCCCCATGATCATCTCACTAGATGCTGAAAAAGCATTTAACAAAATCCAACACCCTTTCATGATAAAGGTCTTGGAGAGATCAGGAAAAACAGGAACATACCTAAAATTAATAAAAGCAGTATACAGCAAACCAACAGACAACATCAAACTAAATGGAGAGAAACTCAATGTGATTCCTCTAAAATCAGGAACAAGACAAAGCTGCCCTCTCTCTCCATATGTCTTCAAAATCGCACTTGAAGTTCCTAGCTAGAGCAATAAGACAACAAAACAAGAGCAAGGGGATACAAATTGGGAAGGAAGAAATCAAACTGTCACTATTTGCAGATGATATGATAGTTTAATAAGCAACCCAATAAACTCTACCAGGGAAGTCCTATAGCTGATAAACACCTTCAGCAAGGTGACAAGATACAAGATTAACTCAAAACAAAAATTCAGTAGCCCCCTACAATATACAGACTATAAAAAGGCTGAGAAAGAAATGAGAGAAACATCACCCTTTATAATAGCCACAAACAACATAAAATATCTTGGGAGTAACGCTTAACCAAACAAGTAAAAGACCCATATAATAAGAACTTTGAGTCTTTAAAGAAAGGAATTCAAGAAGATATCAGAAAATGGAAAGATTCCCCATGCTCTTGGATAGGTAGCATCAACATAGTAAAAACGGCAATCTTGTCAAAAACAATCTACAGATTCAATGCAATCCCCATCCAAGTCCAAGAACAATATTCACAGACCTTGAAAGAACAATATTCAACTTTATATGGAAAAACAGAAGACCCATGATAGCCAAAATCAACCCTATACAATAAAGGAAATTCCAGAGGCATTATCTTCCTGACTTTAAACTCTGTTATAGAGCTATAGTCCTGAGAACAGCTTGGTACTGGTGCAAAAATAGATAGGTAGACCAATGGAATCAAATAGAAAATCCTTATATAAACCCACACACCTATAAACACCTGATTTTTGACAAAAAGCTAAAATTATACAATGGAAAAAAGAAAGCATCTTTAACAAATGATGCTGGCATAACTGAATGCTGGTGTGCAGAAGACTGCAGATAGATCCATATCTATTGCTATGCACAAAACTTAAGTCCAAATGGATCAAAGATCTCAACATAAATCCAGCCACACTGAACCAATTCCTCTCAACTAAAGAATGGATGGAGGAAATGTGGTACATTTACACAATGGAGTACTACTCAGAGGGGGAAAAAAACCAATGGAATCTTGAAGTTCACAGGGAAATGGATGGAACTGAAGAAACCATCCTGAGTGAGGGAACCCAGTCACAAAAAGACAAATATGATAGGTACTCACTCATAAGTGGATGGATATTAGATATAGAACAAAGGATAACCAGCCTATAATCCACAACCCCTGAGAAGATAGGAAATAAGGAGGACCCTAAGAGAGACATACATAGTCCCCTATCCCCCCCCCCCAAGAAGGGGAAAGGGACAAGATCTCCTGAGCAAATTGGGAGCATGGAGGGGGGGAGTGGGAGGTAGGTAGGAGAAAGAGCCAGGGAGAAGAGGAGGGAGAGAGAGACACATGGGAGCAGGAAGATTGAGTCAGGAGAAGAATAGAGAACAAGAAAACAGATACCATAGTAGAGGAGCCATTATAGTTTTTAAGTGATATCTGCCACTAGAGAAATGGCCAGAGATCTACAAGGATGACTCCAACTAACAATGTAAATGATAGCGGAGAGTACCTTGAATGCCCTTTCCCGATAATGAGATTGGTGACTACCTTATATGTTGTCCTAGAGCCCTTATCTAGTAGCTGATGGAAGCAGAAACAGACCCACAGAAAAACACTGAGCCAAACTCCTGGAATCCAGTTGCAGAGAGGAGGAGTGATGAGCAAAGGGTTTAAGACCAGGCTGGAGAAACCCATAGAAACTGCTGACCTGAACAAGGGAGAGCTCATGGACTCTAGTCTGATAGCTAGGAAACCAGCATAAGACTGACCCAGCCCCCGATAGTGGGTGTTAGTTGGGAGGACTGGGTCTTTGGTAGTGGATCAGTATTTATCCCTAGTATATGAATGGACTTTGGGAGCCCATTCCACATAGAGGATACTCCTGCAGCCTAGGACTCATGGGGGGAGAACCTAGGCCCTGCTCCAAATGATATGACAGACTTTGAAGACTCCCCATGGAATGTCTCACCCTTCCTGGGAAGCAGAAAATGGATGGTATGGAGGTTGGGGGAGGGGGCAGAGTAGGGGAGGGAGAGGGGGAACTGTGATTGACATGCAAAACAAGCTTCTTTCAAATTTAAATAAAAATATGCAGGAAAAAATCTTCAGATAGTAGTTAATTTTAGCTGTTCTTCCCCCAAATTACCTCTCTCTATACCCTCAACACCCTCTTTCTTCCCCCTCTTCATTAGATCCTCCTATTCCAGCCCCTGCTGCCAGATCCATAACTATCTATTCTATTTGCCTTTCCTAGGATGGTCCAATCCACCCCAGTCCCTTAGTCTCTATATAACCTCTTTGGCTACATAGATTGTAGCCTGCTTATTGAAGACTTAAAAATTAATAACTACATATAAGCAATACATACCATATTTACATTCGGAGGTTCTGGACTAGCTTACACAAAATGATTTTTTTCTAGATCCACCCATTTATCTGTGAATTTAATTATTTCATTTTTTAAAAACAGCTGAAAGGTAACCACATTTCTTTTACCATTCATCCACTGATGGACTAGCCTGTTTCCAACCAAGAGTGGTATAGCACTAAAGCTACTCCCAGTTTCCTGAGGAATCACTGCACTGATTTTCAGAGTGGCTGTGTAAGTTTGCACTCCCATCAGCAATGAAACAATGAATGTTCTCCTTACTCCACATCCTCACCAGCCTGAGTTGTCACTTGTTTTGCAGATCTTAGCCATTCTCACAGGTGTAAGATGAAATCCCAAAGTAGTTTTGATTTGCAGTCTCCTGATGACAAAGGATATCAAACATTTCTTTAGTCATTTGTGTTTCATCTTTTGAGAATTCTCTTCAGATCTGCACTCCACTTTTTAGTTGGTTTGTTTATTTCCTTGTATCCAGTTTTTTGAGGTCTTTATATATTTTAGATATTAGTCTCCTATCAAGATGTTTTTTTTTTTCCGTGTGTGTGTGTGTGTGTGTGTGTGTGTGTGTATGTTTCTGGATTCTTTATAAAAACAATGAGGTACCCAAAGGTGAGTGGATTTATATATGTGTTTTCAATTAAATTCCATTGATTAATGTGTCTTCTTTTATACCAATACTATGCAGTTTTTATTACTATAACTTTGTAGTTAAATTAGACTAGAGGCCAAGGATGGTGATATGTCCTGAAAGGTTTTTTGGGTTTTTGTTGTTGTTGTTGGTTTTTGTTTGTTTGTTGTTGTGTTGGTTTTGTTTGGTTTTAGCAGTACACATTCTTTTTAAAAATTTTATTATGTATACAGTGTTCTGTGCTGCATCAGCTCTCATTACAGGTGGTTGTGAGCCACCATGAGGTTGCTGGGAACTGAACTCAGGATCTTTGTAAAAACAGGCAGCGCTTTTAAGCATTGAGCCATCTCCAGCCCTAGGTTTTTTTATTTTTAATTTAGGATTATCTTAGTAATCCTGGACTTTTTGAGTTTCTATGTGAAGCTGAAAGTTGTCCTTTCAAGGTCTGTAAAGAATTGTGTTGGGAATTCTGATGGGGATAGCATTGAATATGTAGATTGCTTTTGCTAGGATGTCAATTTTTTACTAGATTAATTTACTGATCCATAAGCATAGGAGATCTTACCATTTTCTGGTGTCTTCAATGCCTTGATGTTCTTATTATAAAGTCTTTTACTTGCTTGATTAGAAGTACTCCAAGATATTTTTTAGGTCATTGTAAAAGATACTGTTTCCTGATTTCTTTCTCAGTCCATTTATCATGTGCTGAGAGAGATCAAGTGAGTAGAAGAAATAGAGAGAGAGAAGTCAAAGTATCTTTCATTTGCAGATGATATGATATTACACATAAGGGACCCTAAAAATTCTGCCAGAAAATCTAAAAACATAGGCCGTTCATAAACATATTCAGCAAGGTAAGGAGGATAGAAATTAATACACAAAGAAATCAATAGCTTTCCAATGCACATGTGACAATGAACTCCTTGTTGCTGTTATATTTTCATAGCAAGAGAGCCTTTTCCAGAAAGGACTAGCATACATAAAGAAAACAGGCCTGAGAGCAGGGAGTGAATTTTCCCCTCAGCAGACCAGCACATCAGGTGTGTGTTCCTATGATACCCATTGAGCATCTACAGAGATGCACCTGCTGGCTTGGCTTGTGTAGAATCTATAAATAATCACGCAACTCATACAGAGGCATTTCCAGAATAATACAATACTTCAGAAGAAAAACATGGCAAGCTTGATTTCAATCTTTGAGATTTTGAAGAAATAATTTTTCTTCCTTCGAGTGGTTCGACAAACCACTCTTTTCTATCTATGCAAAAAGGTGATAGCTCTAAGTCCATTGATTATCCAGTTTCAAACTGCAAATACAGGGAGGTTTGGGTTTGTATTTAGATGCTCCTAGCCTGCACTTCCACGATTGAATGGAAAGTCACTAACCACATGCCATGTCTTCGGAACTTAGACCCTCTACTTTTTCCATCACAGAGTCTTAGGCGCTGGAGTGAAACAGCCTGGCCAACACTCGTAGCAGAAGAAGGGTTAAGCTTTATTGCAGCTCATGATTCACATTCAGCAGAGAACTCCATGATTGCAGGGACTCCAGGCAGCTGATCACACTGGAGTCCAAACCCAAGAGAAAGATGAATGCTGGCCCTTAGCACATTGTCTCCTTTAGATGTCCTCATGCCATTTTGCATGGGTCTTCCCACCCCAATGAACAATTAACTTCATCTGGACAATCTCCTGACAGGCATATACCCAGAGGCATGTCTCCAAAGTTGTTTGAGATCCTGTCAAGCCAAGACCCATTTAACCATCACAGTGCTCCTTGGAATTTTCCTTATAGCGAAGTGAAAGGTTTCCCACTGTTGCTCCAAAAGGGTACATGTGGACCTCTTCAGAGTCCCCCAAATCAGAAATCATACAAGGAAGGCCGAGGCTAAGTAGGATTTCAGTATCAAAGGCTGATTGCCTGTATCCTCTGTTGGGGGTGGAGCACACACACAAACTTTTGTAAGCAACTTAATAGACCAGTGGCACAAAGAAACTGCAAAAAAAAATACAAGAAGACACTCACAAATTAAAAAAATCTATAATCAATAAGAATGTGTAGATGTGTAGCTATTCTTAGATAAAACTGAATTTTCAACTATTTTTAAAATGTTTCTCCCCACTTGGCAAACCCCTTTCAAATGGGCTTTGCCAAGCACTTCTCTCTGCACTTTTTAAGTGCATATGTATTTCATGGAAAATTTAATCCATATGTTCTCCTCTCATTTACACAATTTATCAAAATGTTGCTTTGAATGAGCCATTTAATGTCTAAGAAAACTAAAGGACATTCCTTTCCCTCCTAAATAAGATTTTTTAGCTTTTTTCCTCCTGAATTAAGCGGGTTCTGAACTGCATAAAAAACCAATTGAAAATTGTCCCCTCTCTGTTTTAATATTCAGAACCAGGTAATTTCTAATAAAATGTGAACTTACAGGAGAGCACAGTGTTCCCTTTATGATACTGTTCCCACTTCCTAACAGCCCTTTCCTCTCAAGGTTCTGAGGAACCAAGGACTATCAAAATTAAAGGTACCCTTACAAATAACAGCTTTTCTGTCACTTTAGAGAAACTGAGTCTAAGCAAAGTCAAAGCATAGGATGACACCAAGAAATAATAGCACTGGAACCAAAATTTGTTCAGTTAAGTGAATTCTTTGGTTTTCATCTCAATTAGAATCTTATGCTATAATGTATGACTGCTTTAGAATAATACAAGATCATGGGGAACACAATGCAGCTTACGTTGTCAGAAATATGGCCTCTGCTATCTTCAGACAAGTGTTAGGAACGTTGGAAGCTTCTACTCAGAAATTCAACATCTCCTGTTCTGTTGCCACTGAAAGTTTCAGCAGTCTAATTCACTAAGTGACCCTGATGTAGAGATGTAGAACCACAGGGGTCAGTGGTGCACCCCACTTATTTACTTACTTTTGATTTTTATTTGTGTGTATGGTGTGTGTGTGTGTGTGTGTGTGTGTGTGTGTGTGTGAGTTAGGTACATGTGTGCCATAGCAGGTGTATGAATGTCAGAGAACAACATTCAGGAGTCACTTCTGTCCTCTTACTGTGGGTCCCATGAATTCAGTTCAGATCATCAGATTTGTATGACAAACACCTCTATCCACCAAGAAGCCATTTCACTGGCCACCTGTAGGGACCTGCATGGACCCGGAAGGCACCTTGAGACAAGCCTCAAGCTGTTGGCTGGAACATCTTGCACCAGAGTAGTTCTTGGTACTCTTCTTGATTTGCTAACACACATCTGCTGGGGGAGGAACTAAGCCGGAGAGCTTTCTACCTCTTGACCTTGATTGTTTTCCACTGTGCTGGAGTCTGTACATAAGACCGCTCCTTCCTCTCAATGAAGGGCGTTCAGCATTCCAGCATTCCTGTTGCAAGAATGACCCTCTGTCTTGTCTTTTACTTAAATCTCTAGGCCTTTGCCCCCAATAGTGGAACAGATTGTGGTATAGAGCACTACAGCCACCACTCCTTTCGATCAACATTTCCCAGGCCAACACCAGTCACTCTTACGCAGAAGGAAGAGTAGGAAAGCATCCTGGCCTACTTACTGGCTGCATCTCAATAGATAAGGACATTCATTCCTGCCTTCCCCTCCCCACAAAGGATGTCTCTGAGGTTTATGGGTGTACCATTGTGTCTGAGAGTCAGTGATGAATTAGCCCTGGCAGAGCCATGGTCCACCTAGGATTCAGCAATTCAGCTTCTGTCGCCAGTGTTTTCAGATGCCTCAACCTCTATGGGTATGGAGACAGACCTGGTGAAAGACTGCCTGCTTCCCCCAGGGGAACTAAGAGAGCTTAGGCTTCCCTTGCTTGTGCTGAAAGTAGTTTGAAACTATAGACCAAAGAGCAGTGAAAAGATCTCCCTAAGATCTTTTCCTGTGGCTCCCCATTGTTTGGGCTGCAGGCTTTTTATCCAAAGCAGTGACTACCAGAGAGCTCTAGTTCTTCTAGTGCCAAGGGAGAGAGCAGCTATGCCATAAATGTGTGCATATCATCTGCAAGCAGTAACAGAGAGAACCAGAGGTCTTTTGTCAGGGAGAAAATCAAAAGAGTGCAGTATGCACAGATGAACCGCTCGGTAGTTCTTTAGCCTTGGGAAGGTTGCTTGACCTGTCTGTCTCACTTGCTCATCTATTGAGTGCAGTATAATACTATGCACAGTTTCTGGGGCAAACAATGCATGTAAAGCCCTTAAGTAATCTTTGCATAGCATGAAAACTCAATAAAATTGCTGGGGTTAATATCACTTTTTTTCTTTGTTTTACTCATGCAAGGAAACTGGCTAAATTCCTAGGACTTATATCCAGAAAAGAAAGGAGAATATAGGAATGTTACCTAAAACTAACAAAAGAGACCCAAATCTAATCAGGTAAAAGTTTTTGCAAATGAGTGAGCTGTAGTTCTCAACATAACCACGCACTCAAAATACAAAGCAAGCCCTGAGTTAATGCGACCACAGCAGCTACCCTTGTCACTCAACACATGACCCTCTGTGCAGCTATACCACTGTCTTTCTAATTTGATTTCAGTTTTGAAATGAGTTAACCTTTCCAGCTTGCTCATGTATAAGATATACAATTGTATTGAAGTATCTCATGGTAGTCTATAAACTCGTACATCCATTATGCATCAATTCAAAACAATAAATTTAAAGAAACAAGATTTCAAAAGAAGAAGGAGAAGAAGAGTGCACTTAAAGAGGAAATAGACAGTCATCGTAACCAAAAGCAAAACCCTCATCACTAGCCTCAAAAGTTGTAGATCCAGAAATGGTATGTTAGCAATGGGCTTGGCAACATGGTTATCTATGGGTTCTGAATTGCTTTGTCTTGGTGACTGAAGATGAAAATAGAGTAAAAAGATGCAATTGCTATCTAAAAATATGTCGTTACCGGTGAAATTGGGGTCCCTTCTCCCAAGTTAGTCTTATCCATAAGACGATTTAAGAGCTACCAGAAGGATACTAAAAGGACAATTTTATTAGTGTTCCAAAAAAAAAAAAAAAAAAAAAAAAATCATGGGGCTGGAACCCGAATCTTGGCAACCACCGGTGGAGGAAAATGGAAAAGACCTTAACTCTGAGCAGAGAGGTTCAGCAGTCAGGTAATGTGGTTAAAGAGAGTAGGCTTCATACAAAGAGTGAGAAGACCCTATTTGTACCAGAGAAAGCATCCTTGGGCGCTTGACAGCACCAAACAGAGAGACAGAAAGGAAGAAAAAGGGAAAGTTGTATGCTTTTGAGTCAAGACCTAGAAAATCTGGCTGAAAAGGAACCTCTGGCAGCTGCACAGTGACTACAGATAATATGACTCAGGAGCCAATTGCATGATCTCTTTTAAGGGGACAATTTTTCTTCCTATCTCTTTGAAAGCAACTGATTCAGGGAAACCTAGACTTACTTAGTGAGATATTGACTAGACCAACTGGCTTAATTCCCACGGTTTTCTGTAGTTTAAATCCATTAGTTTCACCCAGGCTGATGTAGATTCTACTCTCTGGGCAGAGCATTTGAGTTTCTACAGAGGACGTGCTGAGTTCTCATCACCCACACAGCAGATACAACTGCCTGTAACTTTGGCTCTACAGTATCCAAAGGCCTCTCTAACACTACAGGTCACTGCACACACCCAGTGTACATATATACTCAGGGCCACACATAAAATAAATAATTTTAATGTGAGGAATGCACAGAAACATGCCTGAAGAAGATACATACGCAATAGCGTAAGAACCGTCTTATAGGAATATTTTCAGAGGTTTAAACTTCCTGTTAGGGGGGAGAGATGCTATCCAGGTAGGAATTAGTGTTGTGGAATATTAATTTAAAATTTGTTACATTTGTTTACGCTATGAAATATTTAAATAAAGGTGCAAAGATGTATTACATTCTTTTATGTTACATTTGTTTAACTGTAAAATGTGTTATTTAGTCTGGTTCAAAACACTTGCTTGGTATAATAAAGAGCTGGATGGCTAACAGCTGGCAGAAAAGGATAGTCTGAACTGGCAGACAGAGAAAATAAATGGGAGGAGAATCTGAGAGGAGGGGATGAAGAAAGGAGGAGATAATAATACAAGGGGACAGCCACCCAGCTACACAATTAGCCACAGAGTCAGGGAATAAGGAAAGATATACAGAATAGAGAAAGACAAAGGCTCAGAAGCAAAAAGGTAGATGGAGTAAATATAAGTCAAGAAAAGGAATAGAAATAAACCAAGCTAACTCCAGGCATTCATACAAACCCATCAGCTTCCATCTGATTTATTTGGAAGATCAGTGTGTCCCTTCCAAAAGCATCAAAAGTAAAATAGAGCCAAAGAGTAAAAAGCAACCAGCCATACCTAGACTGATCCCAAGGGGCCATTTTGAAAGATAAATGGGTTAGTTGACCTTATGAAGAGGAAGAGTGTGGTAGCTGGAGCTCCATGGTCAGAGCAACCTTCAGGGAATGCTGAATCCAGGCTTTTAGTTGATAGAGGAAGTGAGAAAACAGAAAGGCCAGTATTTCTCTGCTGGCTTTGAGGGGTGTTCTCTTCTTTTATTCCTGTTTTTTATTATTTTTTTAAATTATTTTTTATTTCATGTGCATTAAAAGGCCTGTTTGCATGTATAGCTGGTATGAGGGTGTTGGATTCCTTGGAACGGGAGTTACAGACAGTTGTGGAGTCATGTGGTTGCTGGGGATTGAACCAGGGTCCTCTGAAGAACAGCTAGTGCTCTTAACCTCTGAGCCATATCTATTTTAACCAAGTCTCTAAAATACCTTGAGATAATGTGAGTGTCTGAGTGATGGTGAGCGCCCCCTTCACACACTCTGCAGTGAGACTTGAAAGTGAGAGTTAAGTTGCCAAGGACAAAGTGGGAAAACCACTCCTGAAAGGAGTTAGGGGTTGAGCCCTGAGGACTTCAAGAAGGAGGAGGGAGGAGTCCTCTGGGATCTCCTCCTAGGGAGAAATTCTGGGAATCCAGATAGGTCATAAGGCCAAGCAAGGAAATCATTATCTTTCTCTTTCTATTATTTAATGCTTTCTTTGTTTTTACCCCAAGATTACAATCTGTTTTAAAATTTCATGTATAATCATTCTTTCTACAATTTTTTCATACAGTGCTTTCTCAGTTTAGGGAATGTTGGAGTAGTATAGCTCACTAGGAAACAAATTGTCCTGATGACTTAAATCAAACCTCCTGAATGGCCAAGGTATGAGTCCATATCCAACTCACAGAATGAACAGAGCATTGTCTTATAAAATATCATCATTTCTGGCTTTGAGAAGGGCACAGAAGGATGCGTTGAATTGTACAGAATATTTTGTCAGCTCGGAGTTGAAACCTACAAATCAAAACAAGAGGAAGAAACTGCACAAAGCCTGTGAGCTCGGCTAAATAAAATAGTCATGGGGAGAGCGTAGTTTTCAAATGTGTCCATCCACCTCACGCACACTCTTCCCTTCAGAGCCTTGCCGCTCCTCCTCATTTCAGTTTCCAAGCGACATACTGGAACTGATCACTTTTCAGCCTCAATAAGTCCTTAATTATTTTAACATTTCAGGTTTAGGAAACCCAAACCCAGTGTTTGCTAAGTGCTCTTTTCCTTGATTTGGATGCCCTCAGCTGCTAAGGAAGTTTAGGGTCCATGTGTTTCTGATTCATTTTACTAACTCATCAAGACATTGTTTCATAAAGGCCATTTGATGTCCAAAGATTCTGCTGAAAGTTTTGTTCCTCAAACCCTAGCCAGGAGAGTTAAGTAAGTTATAACAGGAACCAACTGGTGGGCTGTGCTCACAACAGACTCTTCTTTACCTTCCCTGACCTGATTTGCTTTCACAGGAGGGTGAGTTATCTGTAGAGATAACAGTGTTTCTTGAGGAAGTGAAGCTGCATTGTAAAATATCGGCCATGAAGAGTCTTTCTTAAGACCAGTAAGAGCCAACACCCAAGTAA
>NW_026125153.1:0-105655 GCF_943737965.1 Phodopus roborovskii | reverse complement strand
TAAATGTCAAAATAAAGCTGAGAGCATTCTAAGTGCAGAAACATGTTTCATCATGGAAAGACTGTGATATCAAACCTAAACCAACCAGTCTGTTTTATTATTCTGGATTTGAGTGTGTGTACCTGTTCGTGCATGTGCCAGGCAGGCATGCGTGGAGGTTAGAGGACAACTGCAGGAGTCATTTCTGCTCTGCCTGGGTCCTCAGCTTGCACAGCAAGCCCCTTTACCTACTCAAGCCAACTCAATGTCCTTGTAATCTCGCACCCAGGAAGAGCTTGTCTTGATTTGGGGAGGTAAGCTAGACGTCAAAGTGCTTTCTAGGGAAGCATGAAGCTTCCGGTTGACCTCTGGGGCCAGTGTACAGAACAGTGAGGGCACATGCTGCCCTGTGCTTATAGCAGGGCAGGGCATGCTGGATTTTCTTTCTCAATCTCAGCGCTGGGAAAGGGGGGGCATGCTGATTCATGGAGCTCACTGGACAGCCAGTCATGGCCTGTCTGGCATGCCAGACAGACCCTAACTCAAAAAGTACAATCAACAGCAAGAAACAAAACAACAAAAAACAAAGGACAGCACCCAGGTAGCAACAGATATCATCCTCTAACCCACACACGTGCATGTCTCCCTGCACACATGGACATGCAGACAACCTTTTGAGATTATGAAAGTCCAATCGAGGTTCACCTCTAAGGAGCATCCTGACTACCATCTGTGGCCACTGTAGTACAAGCGTCACTAAGAATCCACAGCTTGATGGTACTTGCCTGTTATTTAACAATCTCTGCCAAGGTTAGGACTTTGACAAGACTTGAAGCACATTTAGTAAGATATAATGGACTTTAATGTCCATCAAAATAAAGATCTGGCAAGTCCTCATAGAAGTCAAGGGAGTAGCATGACATGACCATAGCTATCTGCTGAACAGTCCTGGTCAGCCTGCCATTAGGGGACCACAGTGAGAATACCTGGGCCTCAGAACAGGAAGGTGACATTCCTGAGAATAAAGACTATGGCCAACGCCCAATCACTGAAATTGAAAGTATGAAGAGTCCCTGAAGATGCCAGGAAGCTCCTCCCACATCCATGTGTTAATAGGAGGCCAGGGCTCTAGGGCTTGACTTTTTTTTCCATTCAACACTATCCCTATGTATGTCACCTTGTTTTTTCAGGTTTAGAGTTTGGGTTTGTGTCTTTTGTGACATATCTTTTTAATTCCAGTATTTAGGAGGAAAGGGCAAATGGACCTTGATGAGTTTGAGGCCATCCTGGACTTCATATCAAGATTTAGGCTAGCAAGAGCTAAATAGTGAGACCCTTCAAGAAATAGATGAATGAATGAATTAAGAGTTGACAGCTGGATGTGGTGGCTCATATCTGTGATGCCCGTACTCAGCGAGCGGAGGCAGGAGTATCATTTTGAGTAGAAAAGGGTTACAAAGTGAGTTTTAGCTTAGTGTTCGAAACTCCAAGAGACAAGCTAAGATGTTTTAGTGCACTCAAGCATAGTTATGAAACCCTGACTAACCGGCATTTGATCTCAGAACACATAAAAAGCCAAATGTGGTAGCCCACACCTCAATCCCAGTAGTCCTACAGCAGGAACAAGAGTCACCAGGGGCCCAGGGGCCAGCTAGCCTGGAATACACCACTGAGCAACAGAACAGCAGACCACGCCTCAGCAAGGTGGAAGGCAGAGCTAACTCCCATCTCTCTCTAAATAGCTGTAGCATGTATGGGCTCACAGCACACACATACAATGAGTGGATACATTTTTTTTTTGAAGAAAAAAAAAAATGCAAAGTAAGAACAAGAAAACCCCAGGTTTAACGTGTAAAAGCATTAATTTGGGAGCACCCTAAAGCTGAGGAGTAGAACTTCCATCATTAGGACAATTTTTCAGGGCTCCCTTTGCCAACTTGGCATGAAGCAGTGCACCTTCCCTAACCAGACAGGACTAACTCACACCTAGCTGCAGGTCTGGAGAGGAGGCAGAATGCAGGCCCAGAAGGTGTCGGAAGGCCAGGACTCTAGACAAGTAACACAGCTTTGTCCTGGTCAATCCAGTCTTTAAATAAAGCTCCTCTTCCCCTATAGCTCCACACATACACACTTGGGTGCCCTCCCACAAAGCACCTCCCGAGATGTTGACCCCTCCCACTGAATGACTGAATAAGGGGTTTGCAGAGGTCAGGGGACAGAACCACATAAACAGGACAGATGAGGACTCCACAGGCTACCAGAATAGCATATAAACTGTCCCTCTGCAGCGTCGACAAGTTTCAATGAAATATGCTTAAATTAAAAAATAATTATGGCCATTGGATACAGCGACCTACACTGATCTTAGCACTAGGGAGGCTGAGGCAGGAGGATGGTGATTTCAAGGCCAGCCTGGGCTATCATGAGTTCAGCCTGGGCTACACAGTGTATAAACACTCTTCAACTCTCAGGGATTTGCAAAAGTGGGTATTCCTTCCAATAATCCAACTCGCCAATGAGGCTTGAGAAAACAGTGCCTGGCTGCCACACCCCAGGCTCTCTGGCGTGGAAACCAGATTAACCCTAAGCACGAATGATTTTTTCTAATCTTTGGTTCCCCACTCTCAGCTTTAAAGATGGCTTCGGGAAAAGCAGTAAAATTACAAATGATTTCAGGCCCGTCGGTCACGTTTCTCTCAGCAGCATCGCTTTTAAAGCGTCCTCCCCACAGGCCCAGACTTGTGACCTCACTAAGGACTAACGTGAACACAGGCAGGTCCCTCACCTCCCTTAATGCCGCTTAGGCAGTGAACTTCGAAGCAGTCTTTATAAGTGGATTTCTTCCACAGCTAAGGGGGTTGACATGGGGTTTTCATCCCCTACTCAGTATGTCAGGGCTCAGTACGTCCAGACTTAGGCACTTATGTAGGTCTTCGGCGGGGGATGGATGGGCGCCCCCACCGTGCAGGGCAAGGGGGCCTCAGGGGTGGGGAACGGGGTAGGTGGCCTTACAGGCAACCCTCAACTCACCCTCCCGGTAGAATCAAAGTAGCTCTCGGCCAGGGGCTTGTTATAATCGGCGTGCGGATTCGGAAAGGCCCTCTGAGCCATGATGGCACCAGCGAACCTTCAGAACAGGGCGCAGAGCGACGTCAAGTGGGGCCGGGGCTCAGGGCGGGGGCGCGAGCGCGGACCCCGGCCCACGGCGGCTCGGCACGCGCGCGGGACGGCGGCCGCGGCTCTGGGTCCCGCGGGATGGAGGAGGCCCGTTTTCCACCCACGTCCCCGCCCGCGGTGGGGGCACGGGCAGACGAGGTGGCCCGCACGTCTCTCCCGCCCGTCTTCAACCGCGCGGCGCCGACAATAACAGACGCGGCGCGCTCACCGCCCACTTCCTTCACGCATGGCCAATCAGCGGGCACGCTGAGGAGGAGACTCGCCTCCCGGTTTCAGAGTCTTAAAGACACAGCGTGCTTTCTGAAGCTCTGATAGGCACCAGCCTTCCTCCCCGGTGAGAGCCTGTGATGGGGGACCCGTGTTTTCCTACCCTCGTGGATAAACGTGTTGTTAAAAGAAAGCAAATTCGGTTCCAGATCCCAGGAGCTCGAAGCCCGTTTACCTGCGGGAGAAAAGGATCGTTTTCAAATCTTAACATCCTAGCCTTAACTACAGCTGACAAAAAAAAAAAAAAGAGAAAAGAAAAATGAAATTGTTGGAGCACTGCCTGCGGACACCTGGACACCTTCTGACCTTTTAGTTACATTGCTAAAGGGAGACACACCAGTGACAGTGGAGGAAACAAGGAAACAACAACAAACCAGGAGGCCAGCACCATCATCTGAAAACCAAGATGTGTTGAATACTTCAGGAACATTTTTTTTTTTTTTCAAGGCTCTGTGGAGGTTGGGGACAAGGCACCAACTGACAAGTGACAAAAACATCTTGGAATTTATACAAAAACTCCAATCTCTTCTCTTAGGAGATTTAGTCTGCTCCTTAGCCTAAGTTAGACTCCAATAATATAATGAGGCCATCTAGCACTTAACATTCCTGTGTTTGAAACGTTCCCTTTGAAATTAAATTCTACCTAGGACACATCAGGCCCTCTCTGTTCAAAAATATGGGAATCCGGTTCAATATGTGTTCGAGCAGGAGAGATGCCTAGGAGTTAAGAGTTCTTGCTGCTCTTGAGGAGAACTGGAGTTTGTTTCCAGCACCCATATTGGGCGGGCCTACACTCAACAGAACTCCAGGAGATTCGTGACCTCTTCTGGCCTAAATGACACCCAGACACAAGTGCACAACCCCCACCCCCATCCCACAGAGGGCATAAAATTAAAAAAAAAAAAAAAAAAGCATAAAATGTGGTTTTTTTCCTCCAATCTTCTTAATTAATGGGCACAAGCCTCAGAGTCTCCCACAGTTCATGAACGCCCCCTTCCTCAAGTTGTTTCCAGTTCCTTCCTGTGAAGTTGCCACCCCTAACCCTGCCTTAGAGTAACCAAAAAGTTCCAGTTTTTTTTCTTACAACTTTTGATCTCCTAGAAAATTCATTAGCTCAGTTCCCTCAGCATATTCACGGAGGGCTTTTGAAGGTACTTTGTGAATACTAAGCTGGAGGAACATGTCTGAAGAGAAAAGCAAAGGAGATTGAGGCATTTTATCAGCTCTTCTTTTTGTAATTATTGCAAGCTCAGTGTCATGACATTCCATCACATTCTTTACATAGCGAATAACAGCTTACAGAAGGGATGACTCCTGATAGAGGGGACATTGAGCACAAAGAAGACAATGCTTGAACAGGTGACAATGGAAAAGAAGATGGTAGTAAGGCAAGGATGGAGGAAGTTTGAAAGGAGAGTGCTTGTGGCTAAAAGACCTAAGAAGCATCTGCCATGTGGACAATCTAATGAGGTGCTCAGTACCAGCTTCAGCACTGCTGGCACTGGGAACAAAGGCACATGTGTAGGGAAGCCAGAGGCAGTTGTGTCCTTTATCACCATCTTGTCCCACTGAGGCAGAGTCCTCACTGAGCCCAGAGATCGCTGTTTTTCTCCTTGGCCTACAGTCAGTTCAGCCCCAGAAATGTCCACCAACCCCAAAGATGGGATTGTGGGATTAACATCTGGCTGGGTGCTGGGGATCTGAGATCACACCCTCATGCATATGTGGTGAGCATTCTTACCCCTGAAGATTTCTTTCTTTCTTTCTTCCTTCTCCTCTTCCTTCTCCTCTTTCTCTTCTTCTTCATTCTCTTCCTCTATTTTCTTGTTCTTCTTTTAAAAAATTATACCTTGCATCAATAGGTGGTAGAGTGAAGTGCTAGATCATGGATCTTCTCAAAATTAATTTTCCCAATACTGTTAGATTGTTTTCTAGAACCACTTGGCTAGTTTGTTTTGTCTCTGTTGGGAAGTTTCTATCATCTTCATCTCCTGCCCATCATTTATTCTCAAGTATTCTAAATTTACCATGTTAATGAATGGCATAGAATTTCCATTGATGTTGAAACATGCATTTTTTGTTGATAATGTTGGAGTTTATTCTTACACATGCCCTACCAACTGAACTTTGCCCAGGATATTCATTTTGTGTTTGTTTTGCCTTATTTTCTTGTCAGTCGACAGGTTCTTGGTCTCTAGGCAGGTGGTTTCCAGTTACTAATCTCTGGCTTCAGATATTGCAGCTATATTTTCCTGTCTGTTAACTTTCAAGGCTATGGGTTTAATATTCCCCATACAATTTTGTTATTGTGGTTTGAAGATTTGGTTTCACACTCCATAAGTCTTTATCCACTCCGCAGTGCAAGGATGACTCCTTCTGTCCCTATGCTCAGGCTGCCCACTCCAGAGTCCTTCTTCACCAGGAGGCGTAAACAACACACATTTACTTTTCTTACTGTTTAGAAGTCTGAGACGTTAACAGCACTTACTTTTGTTATTTCCTGTTTTTTTTTTTTTTTTTTTTTTTTGGTTGCAGAAAGCTGTCTCCCACCTGTGTTCACATGCGGTGATGTCAACTGTAGTTGCTAGCTGGATTCCACCTAAAAACAACCAGGGCAAGCTTATGGGCAATTATCTTGTTGGGGTAATTAAAGTGGGAAGAGCCTCGCAGGTGGATGGCACCATTTTCTAGGTGGGGATCATAAATGTATAAAAAGAATGCCAGGCACAAGTATTCATCTTTCCTGGCTGTCAGTCTGCATTGTATGTGTCCTGTCTCCCCAGGGATCCCATTGCCTGTAAATTTTCATTACCGATTTAAAGACTATCTCCAAATACAGTCACACTGTCACATCTGGGGTTAGAACCACCCTGTGCAGGTTTGGGGGCTGTGACCCCACTCATCACAATCCCAATCTGTTCACCTTGAACACGCTTGGGTCTAACAACCGTTTGATTGATAGAATTTCTCAAGGACTTTCCACTTTGATAAATTTGGAATGATTTTGAAGTGTGTCTATTTTATGATATTCCTTCTCCAAATTTGTGAAGTTGTCTTATATGAACTCTCAGAGTACACTTGCACCATTGTCTTTAAAATGGAGACACTTCAAGAAATCTGGGAAGACTAATATGAAGGAGAGAAAGCCAGGACCGTCTGAGGGTTTGTTATTTCCTCTTTTAAGACCTCAGTCTCCAAATGCCACAGCACATGAGAGGGTGAAAGCTAAGTCACAGTTCAGGAGCCTCAAGCCCATGGTGGAGGCAGAGAGAAATGCACTTCTCTTAGTTTAGGTTAGTTTTGTTCCATGTCACCGTTCAGGATTCTAGATTGTTACCACTTTGTTGTTCATCTGTCAGGGTGTTATCCTTGTCACAGTGTCTCTTGTGGTCAGAGGTACATCTGTGAGAATCCAGCCGGGGGAAGTCAGGCAAACTTGGGCATGCACAGGCTAGTAGAGGAGTCTGTCACTTCCCTCTTGTCTCCACCAGTAAAGCATTGAGCTACATGGCTGTGACTGGCTGCCCAGGGACCTACGAAATGAGGTCAACTTTGACCCACTCTGTCTAGCTTTGATGTACAAAGGTAATGCCTAGTTTGTGGATAGTGGTCTCTTATGCACAGTGGAAGTGCTAGTAACTAAGGGCAATACTTGTCTGCCAGCAAAAAGGCAGCACAGTTATGTTCCTTTTGCATCTTCCCTTGTCGAAGGCACTATGGCTGTCTATGGTGCATCCCCTTAAACATTGTTAGTTCTATCATTGAACTATGGGAAGAGGTAGACATACGAGACTCCATGTTTATTATTCCTTCTTTCAGAAATACCTCCTCTATAACACACACACCACCACCACCACCACACTCCAATGGCTTTTATTATTTTTCCCTTTCTACCTGATGTCATCTTGTTTTGAAAGTAGTCTATTTTCTTTTCAGTTCAAAAAGTTATAAAATAGAAGTTATCTAGGTCTGTCACTGTCCTTTTGGTTTAACATCCAGTTGGGGCTACCTACAGCTGAAGCAACTACAGATTCACCCACCATGCTGGCCCCACTGGTTGGAGTGGTGTTGGCAGCAGAGGGGAACAGGCATGTAAACAGATGCTCACCAAGCACACTGTAGCACACTTTTAATTTCCTAGAGACAATTTTTCCATGGTACAGACAACACTGCCTCCCTGCCTGGTCAGGACTCTCATCAATACCTGCTGACAGGTTTCTTTGTGTCTCTAACTGTTGGTGAGGGCTCCTGTTATATGAAACACAGATTGCTGGGCTTCTCTGGAGATTAAAAATATTACAAGTATAGAATGGTAGCTGAATATATTCAAACATTTTCTATGTGCTATAGAATCAAGGGGTCAGATGTCAAGGTGAGTGACCGTGGACCATTATGGTTTACAGTGAAAAGCCAAAGACTGCCTCAATAGGACAGTATGCATCTGGAAATAGATCGGGTGGACCAGGAAGGAGGCTTAATACTCTGCTGGTCAGCTTCTTACACCACCATGTCCCTTCAGTTTTGAACCATTGATGTTTCAGGCCTGACTGTGGCAGCCATCCATCAGGCTGGGCTGCAGCAAGGGGCCCTCCTCCTTCATCAGCACAATGCCTGGGCTGAGCCACTAAGCCAAGCTTCAAAGGCTGTGCTCTGGACTGGCTGAGAAAAGGAAAGGATCCAGACTCCAAGGAGACACACAAAGCTTACTCTTCTTGATTCCCACACATTGTCATTGTTAAAGTGCATTTGAAATGCAGGTTTGTCCGCCTTCCCGCCAGATGGGTGCTCCTGTTGTAGGGGGTTGGGTTGACTCTGCATTATGAAAATCTTCATCCGAATGAATCTCTTGTGGGCAAGAATTGGAGACTAGCCATGGACTGTCACATGACTCTCTTGCTGTGCTGGAGGTTAGCATGTTCTGGTTCTACAAAAGGGAAAGAATAAGAAAGAGCATAATTTGAACATAAAAAAACAGTGGCTATGTAATAACAGGCTGAAGTTTCTTCGAAATTACTGAATGCCAGTTTACATCTGGCACATCATAGTCCCTAAAGTATCCTCTACCTAAAGCTAAGAAAGAAAACTGAAGAGAGAGTGAGGAAGGGAGGGGAGTAAGGGAGAGGAAGAGAGAGGGAAAGGAGAGGGGAGGAAACACAGGCTTCTCAACAGGATGTTGGATGTTTTACCTAGACACTTCAGAGAAGGACCATGCCTAACTTTTCCTTTCTTGCTCAAGACAGGTTTCTCTGTGTAGCCCTGGCTGTCCAAAAGCTCGATTGTGTAGGTCAGGCAGGCCTCAAACTCTCAGAGATTAGCCTGACCCATCTCTGTGCTTCCAAGTGCTTGGATTATGGGCATGCAGCAGCCACACATATTTTTTTTTTTTTTTTTTTTTGGGACAGTTAATTAAGTTTCAACTGCAATTCCATTTCCCCAGGATTGCTCTCTCTTCCAACCATACTCTCAAACATGTTTCTAGCAGGTGGAGAAGCACTAGTCAGGACAAGTCTTCCGGGAGTCCTGTGGCTTTCCCTGGACCTTAGGCAGAACAATTCCACTTCACACATTTCCACTGTGTGACTAGATCTCCCTAATATGTCTCTCGCTGCCAAGCCAGAGCCTTCTGGGGAAGGCGGCAGGAGGCTGCTGTCCTCTTTATACAGACACTCATAAACCTTCAGAACACTCATTGTGGTTGGCAGGCATATGAAAAGGCTGGGAAGGGGAGACTGTGGTCCCTTCCTAACAACAACAGCTTGTGTTCACAGGACCTTGTCTCTGTGCCAAGCTCTCTATGTACTTCTGTCCATCATTAAAACAGTCCCATGTGTAGCTTTTTTGAGATTCATTAAATCAACCACCCACCGATGCAGTGGGGGTCACATAGGAAGTCTTTAAACTCCTAGTATTCTGGGCCCTGCAGTAGGACATCTACATCTGAATCTCTGGGGGGTAGGATCTCACAAAACTTCTGATGGAAGAGAGTTCCCAACCCGTCTTCCAATCTGGCCTCCCTATTGCTTTTCTCTGAACCTCAACTCTGAGCATCAGACCTACCTTCATTGCAGCAAGTGCTACCTGCTTTGGCATTTATTTCCATTATTCTTAGATCCTAACCTCCTTGAGAGCAAGAGACCACCTCACTTGTTATGTGACTACAGCACATAGCACTGGTGCCCTTTCTAAGATTTGTGGAGAGAATAAATGCAAGAATAAAGCAGAGAGGAAGCCACATGCTTATGCTTCTTGGAGCCATTTCTTTGTTTAGACTCCAGGTTCTTTTCCTTTTCATCTTTCCCTCTGGCTCTCTCTCTCTCTCTCTCTCTCTCTCCATATATATATATATATATATATATATATATATATATATATATATATATAGTGTTTTTCATTTATTCTTTGAAATTTTCATGTATGTATTCAATGTGTTTCGATCATTTGTACCCTATATTATTCTTGGTCCTTCCCAAAGTATTCCCCTCAGAGAATTGTATGGCTTTTTGGTTATTTTTAAATAACTGACTGGGTTTAATTAGTATAGCTCATTTGTGCTTAGGATGTGGCTATCCACTAGATGTGGACAATTTACCTGTGGCCACACTCCCAAAGAAAAATAATTACCCTTCCCCAAGCAGGCATCAACTTCTGGTAGCTCTTGTGATAGGGATGAGGCCTTAGGACTTCCTCAACATCAATGCTGGGATTTTACCTGGCTTTATCTTGTATAGATAATTACAACTCTTAGGTTTATATGATCAACGGCCATGTAATGTCCACAAGACAGTGTTCATAGCCTTTTTGCTACATTTTTCACGACATTGGCTGAGCCTGTAGGGATGTGATGCTGATACAGATATATTATCCATGTATGAGCACTCATGGTCACTTATTCTCAGCACTCTGACTAGTTACAAGTCTGTTTTAACTGCTCCCCACTACAAAAAGAAGCTTCACTGACATAAATCAATAGCTGCACAAACCTATGTGTATAACCATAAAGATTATGAGGGAGTTTTACCATATGGCCTTTAGAAAAACAAAGGTAAGTTCCTAGGCAAGGGAGCTGGCCTCAAATCTGGTCAGAGAGCAATTGGTTACCCACACAGCAGCCATGCCACTATAGCACCAGTGGGCACTGCTTGCACATCAGTGGTGTAGCATACTTGTTGAGTGCTGAGTAAGACCATTCTTGTATTTTCTCCCAGCACTATAAAGTCTAGGTAGCAGGGAGGTTTCTGGTCTATCTGTTGATTTCTGTTCTACAACCAAAGTGTGTAGTGTTCTTCTGCAGTATGATTTTACCATCTGGTTGTGGCAGGTGACTAGGAAGAATGGTGACAGCACATCTGATTTGAGGACTCTTGATCAATAACTCAAAGGGATAACCTGTTTCTGGCACTGAACTTTGATTTCATGGATCGTCTCTTTTTCCTGAGCATACTTTTGCCATGGCAGGATTGTCTCCCTCCCTGTTCCCAGTCCAGTCCACTCTGCACTCCATTCTCTCCTTGGTGAATTCATATATTCATGTGGCTTCTAATCTTTCCTACTGGCTGAAAGGTTCCCAAGCTACACTTCTCTGCATTTCAGACTTATTTTTCATCTTCTTCTGGTAAAGAATCATGGTTGAGAGCTTAGATCTGGTGCTCCAGAAATAAGGGTAGATTTAGATCCCAGCTTAAACACCTACTCTTTAAAAATTTTTGTGATGGAAACATAGCAGAGTTAACTGATTATATCATGAATAAGGAGCCTAGGCAGGAAAAGTAAGAGGCTGGGATACCTTGAACCTTTTTCAGGACACATTTCTCATGACCTAAAGGCCTCCCACAAGATACTGTTCTGGGCATCAAGACTTTCACACATGGACATTTATGGAACAATTATCCGAATAAAATCATTCTAATCCATAACCCACAAAAGTTCATGTCTAAAGTCCTTAGACATGCTGCAAGCTGCCTGAAGTGTGGGTTGACATAATGGTCTCTCTGGCCATTGTCCACTTCTATCACTTTAGAGTGGTCCATCCATATGCTATGGAATAAGATCCCTATTCCACTATATCATCTCTGTGTTTTTTGATTTTCTTTCTGCAGAGATCATAAAGACTAGGGGCTGAGGGGGGTCCAGAATGAGGCCCAGTTACAAAATCATACCATATGTGTAGTTCTTCTCAATTCATAATACTTGCTCATTCTCAGCACTTTGACCAGTTATGACTCTACTAACCTACTGTCCACAGCAAAAAGAAGCTTTTTCTACATAAGTCAATAGCAAAACAAATCTATGGGTATAAACACAAAGATTATAAGGGAATTTGACCACATGAGCATTTAGCATCTTTAGGCTGTTGTATGGAGAACCTACCATAAGAAAGCCTGCACCCTCACCTACAAAACTTATGTCAGGGAAGTGTCTTCTTAAAGTTAAATCCTTCCCCTTAGATGAGTCAAAAAAAGACAGAGAAATTCTTTATTTAGCCCTAGTGACCACTTCTAGAATTGAAGGACAGCTCAAGAATGCTTTCCAATCATCTAATCTCACCTTTCCCTAAGGGATCACTGTTGGGGAATACTCCTTTACACTGTGTGAAGAGGTGTCCCTGTGATTGGCTTAATAAAGGCTAAATGGCCATTGTCTGGTGGAAGGGGTTAGGTGGGACTTCTGGGGACAGAGCATACTCAGAGGGAAGAAAGAAGAAATTGCCAGCCAGACACAAGGGCAGCAAGATGGGCAGTAGAGAGTAAAGGTAACTGAGCCACATAAAAGGATGTAAATTTAAAAATACTGGTTAATTTAAATCATAAGACCTAGTTAGGAACAAGTCTAAGCTAAGGCCACGGTTTCATATTTCACAATAAGTCTGTGTGTCATGACTTGGGGGTTGGCAGTCCAAAAAGAAAAAGAAAAAAAAAAAAAGCCTGCTTCAGTTTTCTCAGGTCTATTAAACCACACAGTACTTTCCCCCTTTTAGGACTTAGTTATGGGGCTCCTATTACCTGCTCCTTGCTAGCCTATAGACATACTCTCACGTGCCATGCACCTTCAGCCATTGAGATGTTCCATAGTGTTCCAGTTTCCTTTGCTATTTCTGTAATAAAACACTGTCAGGTCCAAAGGGTACCCCATTCTTCATCCCCTCCTGCCAACAGGCCTGGTCTAAGGTTGAATCTAGGCTCAATTCCAGCTGGCCTCTAGGAGGGTTTCTGGTGATTAGATACAAACCAGCATTCTTCAGGAACTTGTGAAAAGTGTTCCCATCCCTAAAAGGAGTCATCGCCTTTGCCTCTGGCGAAAGGACATAGGACTCTATGTTGATATACATCTGTCATCATATTATCCTATCAAAGCCCATGCTGGCCTCCAGGCTCCTTCCCCCTCTTATTCTTGGCCGTTGTTCTACATCCCAAAGTCTAGCTAGCATCCTGGCCCTTCTTACTTCCTCCTCCCCTCTGCTTGCTCTCAGGCTGGTGAGGTTGACAGGCTTCTGTCCTCCCAGATAACTCTTCATTCTTTACACAATGGCAAGGTTTTCCCTCCGTCTCTCCTATTCTAGCTAGTCTCACGTTTGCTGTTCTTGGTTCATAGCCTCGGTTGTCTCCAGTCTGCTTATTTTTCTCTCTGCTCTGGACACTTCCAGATGCTTCCCTGTCCTCCCTTAGCCACATGAAAAACATTCCCCACATAACCAATCGAGCATTTGGGTGGATTCTTTACTGCACTCTGGCATACAACACTGACCAAAAGCAACTTGGAAGGGTTTATTTTGGCTTGCATTTGCCAATCACAGTCCATTGCTGAGGGAAGTTGGGAAGGGACCTGAGCAGTAACCTGGAACAGATATCATGGAGGGATGAATGCATGACAGCTCATTCTCTGGCATGCTCAGCTAGCTTTCTTACATAGTCCAAACACACCTGCATAGGCATAGTATTGCCTGCAGTGGACCAGGTCCTCCCACATCAACCATCAGTCAAGACATTATTTCTCAGGCAGGGACACAATCCATTCTGATCTGGGAACTCCAAAGACTGAGACTCCACAGGTAAGTTAATAGCTGAAGCTAACTAGGAAAAGCAGAACAACTTTGCTGTCTTGTATCTGGAGAGTCCAAATGATTGATGGGCCCTGTTACTTAGCAGACAAAACCTGAATCATCTGAATTTCCCCACAGCTTAGTTTTTACAAATAATTGTGGCTCAGGCAGCTATTTTGGGATGAAGTACACTAGGGTTTCCTAAACTGGTATTTGCAAGTGATTTCACTAACATAGAAAAACAGGGTTGTGTGATAGGGAATGAGGGCAGGTGATGATGAATGGAATTCATGCTCTATTCCTCCAAGTTGTCTGTCTGTTGACATCAGCTGATTGTTAACTCGTCTTTGACACACTCTCTTAGGGCTGTTTGTTACATCATGATACCTCATCTTCTCTTGGGTTATAACTAAAGCTGTTATCTGTCTCTTACAAATTCCTTCCCCCAATAGTTTGGCTTTACTCGGTTCAAGTGTTTGGATAGTAAATTTACCTTTACACATGTTTGTGCCCCAGCCATATATATCAATTTGTAGAAAATGAAATGGAGTACAATTTAGCCTCAGTGAAATGTCAGAAAAATACCCAGAAGGCACCAAAGCAATACTTGCGTTTCAGATTTTGAGGATGGAATTAGGCCACTAAATCAGTTTTTGTGCCTGTGTAAGTGGACCATGGGGACATGTCCCAGTTCTTTAGAAAAAAGGGCATCTTCATCTCACTCAGTACAACTCACAGGTCTGTGCTGGGGACCTATGGGAAACCTTTGGCTGTGAAACTAATTGAATCTGCATTGAAATGACCTTTTCCTTTCTTTAGTAAATATCTGGTTTGCCCCAAACCTTTGCTTTGGCTTGCTTGCAATATTCTTTTTTAGCTACAATGTTTGGCTATCCTCCAAGGTTAGAAGAGAAGAAAATTGAATGACTCATACTTTTCAAATTCTGGGGATTGTGTTGAAGGTAAGAACACTCCTCTGTCCCAGAGGGAAGAGCCAGTCGTCAGAGCAAGTTACCTTCAGTGCTTTTGCCAAAGCTAGACCACTTCTCCCCCTCTCTCCCTCTCTCCCTCTCCCTCCTCCTCTCTCCCTCCCCCTCTCTTCCTCTCTCTCTCTCTCTCTCTCCCTCTCTTTCTTTCTCTCTCTGTGCATGTGTTTTGAGACATGGTTTCACTGAGTAGCCCTGGTTGTCCTGGAACTCACTATGTAGAACAGGATGGCCTTGAACTCACAGAAATCTACCTGCTTCTGCTTCCCAAGATGTTTGCCAGAGCATATATTATATTTCGGAAATGAGCAAGGATAACAAGCACGGGGTCCTACTGTCATCAGGCCCATACTGTAAAGCACATCTGCCTCTGAGTATAGGTTAGCGTGTTCCTGGCCACATTTCTTTCTCAGGGTTTGGCAGGCAGTTTGTCAGTGGTGTCCTTATTCACACGCTGCCTGCCCATCTCTTCTAGCTGCTTCCAGTACACCTAGTGTGATAGTGATTGTGTGCATAGAAACCATTGCCTTCACAGGTTAGGGATACATTTCGAGAAGAAATAAACCAATGTGTTTATCATCTGCTGTACAGATTCCACCCATCTTTCAGACAATAATGGGAAGATCTCTTGGGAAAACAAGAGATCTTGTTTTCTCTGGTGATGGTGGATTAAAAACTTAGGTTTGTAACCATGCCTATCTTCTTCTCCAGGACCCTTATTCTAGTAATTTTTCATTTATCATTGAATCTCAAATCCAGAGAACTAGTGAAATAGTGAACACTTTTCTAGGCAATAATAAAAAATGTGGAGAAGTTTTACCAATTGGGTATCAAGTATAAGGAGTCTTAGTGGACTATAGATTCACATTTTCACTAATACCCTTTAGCCTTTATTTTAACACAAATCTTAGAAATTAGAGATGTAGAAGGTGGCAAGAATGCTCAACAACTATTGTGGATTTTGCTTTGTATTTCTGCCTACTGAGCATTTTGGAGGACACAACAAATATCTCTCTGTGTGAAGTTTGGGTTAGTCAACGGTAGCACTCAGTCCTCCACAGATACAGATCAAGAAAGAGTACTTTTTTCATTATTCACTGACTATACCTCAATAGAGACACAGCTAGACACATCTTAAGAGGAAACCCTTTTCTTTCCTGGTACATGCACCTGATGGTACTCTGAAATTTTCAATTTGGAAGTCACTGGGGAAGGTATACAAATACTAGGTAGAGAAACAGTAAAAGATACAATTAAGCTCAATGCTACACTATAGGGCCACAGTGTTAACAACATCTTACAGGACATTTCATCATGCTCCCTCAAGAACTGAAGAGAAAGAGGAAAGCAGAAAGGAGGGAAAGAAGAAAAGAGGGAAGACAAAATGGATAAAGAGAAAAGAGGAAAGACATTTTATGTTGCACGTGGCTTCTGTTACTGAGCATTTAATGATGAGCAGTAATATCTATGGCTGCTCAGTGACAGCACTCAGGAAACCTACAGCCAGAGCTTTTACTCTTTTTTTTTTTTAGATTTAAGTTTATTCTATGTGTCTCTTGATCCCATTTGTTCCCTGTTCCTTCTCATCTGCTCTCCTCCCCTGCAACCCCTCAAAATAAACAAAATTTAAGAGAAAAAAAAGGAAGAAAATGAAATGAAAAAAATAATAAAGGGTAAAATAAGAAATCTTATCATGGAAGCTGCAGTTAGGCACCAGGAGTCACTCTATATACGCTTTGACTTGACATTCAAGTGTTCCTTGCAAAGAGTCATTGGTTTGGATAGAGGCCCCTGTTGCTGGGGACCCCACCAAGACTCTTCTTGGACATCATTCTGTGTTGTGGAGATTCTGCAGCTTTGGGTCAGTGGGTCAGGACCCTTCACATGCTCCAGCAGAAGGGGTAGATGTTGGGGCAGGGCCAGAGTCATAACCCTGGGTCTGGGCCTATGTAGCGGTAGAGTTGGTTCAGCAAATGGGACATGGGGACAGTTCTCCTATGGTCACAGTTTTGGGGCCGGCTCACCCACATCTGTGCTAACAGTGTTAGCTCTATTGTGCTGCCCTGTCAGGTGCAGAGAGTGTGGCAGCTCACGGGGCTCTCACTCTTAGGATCACAGGGCTAGCTCTTCTATTCACCCCAGGTGATGATGGGTAGGGAGGCTGAGGGTGGAGAGCATCTTTTCCCCACCCCCATACTGCCACAAGATAGATGAGAAATTGGGCTGTTCTCCTGTGCTCACACTTTGGGGCTGGCTCACCCACACCTATGCTAACAGGGTAGGCTCTATTGTGCTGCTTTGCTGACTTTTGCAGCTGGTTGGGAGTCAGGCCCAGTTCTCATACTCTTGTGACCACAGGGCCAGCTCTCCCACCAGCGTCAGGTGGTGGTGCTGGGATGGTGAGGCATCTCTTCCCAGCCCATGAGGCCATATGGCAGGTGCTGAACCATTCTCTCTCTCTCTCTCTCTCTCTCTCTCTCTCTCTCTCTCTGTCTGTCTGTCTGTCTCTCTCTCTCTCTCTCCTCCCTCCCTCCCATAAGGTACCTACCTGTACCCTTGCTCACTCTAATAGTGCCCACCTGGCTGGTGATGCAAGGTACTGGGTGGGTCCATGTTTTCACCTCAGAGCCCAAGGTGGACAGCCCCAGCCCCAGGCCTCCAAGTGGGGCTTCCTGTTTCACTCAGGTTGAAGTAATACTGGGCTGCATCATGCTTCCTCATCACAAGGAGTTCATTGTAGTGTCTAACCACCCGGCTCTATGCAGGCTCTGGGTTGGTGCATTTGGCATGTAGTGGGCACTTGGCTGGAGTCCTGCTGTGGGCCAGGGGTTAGATTCCGGCCCCTGCTCCACTGCTGATTAAGGCCCTAGTTGGACTGGCAATTTCTGCTTGATTGTGGCCCCTGGAAACTCAAGAATCTTGGTGGGGAGGGGGTGCCCTCTTTGTCCATTGTTAGTTCAGACCCTGGTTCATAGCCAGAGTTCTATTGCCGCCTAAGGATATTCTGTAAGTTTATGGAAGCATTTAGATGTCTATATGGTTTTCTTTACTTTCTTGCTCAACCATGATAGGTGTAACTATATGTAGATCTATGTGACCCCCATAGTAAATCAATTCCAGCATTGGTTGTATAAAATAATTTTGCATCCAATACATGCATATACTTCAAATAAATAGCCTGAGAATTATGCCCCCTAAGTGATTTTACTGTATTATTGCATCTGTGGAGAGGGGAAGAATATTTGTATAAGGTGATGAGGAGAGGATACAGTGAAATTACTAGTTTAGTTAGGTGACAGAGCACACTAAAGATAGCAGTAGAACACTCCTTCAGTGTGAGCCCTGGCTACAACTTTAAAAGGCAGGACTTCTTGGAAAATCAAAAGTAGTCCTACTCTATTTTTATAGCATTAAACTTATGTATAAACTTTGAGCCCCCCATGTATATATGTCTACACACACACACACACACACACACACACACACACACACACACACACCTTGAACTTGTTCATGTATTAATGCAAGTCCCCAGAAGCTCAGTTTATGTTATTTTTTTTCCTCCTGTGTGTATGAAAACAATACTGCCCACAGAGTCATTGCTTGGGAGTGGTGATGGTCAACTCAATAGAATCTGCAGTCATCTGGGAGATAGACATCTGGGTTTGTCTTGGGGATTAACATGATTACATTAATAAAGATGGGTAGACCCACCCACCGTGGGCAGCACCATTTCTTGACTTACATCTGGCGCTGGATAAATTGAGTTGACAGCATCATGCCTTCATTACTCTCTGTTTTCCAATTGTGGAATTGTGGATGGAATGTTACCTGCTGCTTCAAGGTCCTGGTGCCTTGATTTCCTTACAGTGATGAACTGCATTGTGGAAATGTGATCCAAGATAAATTCTTTCTCCCCTTAAGTTGCTTTGGTCAGAATTTAACCTACCATACCAGTCTCTGGTGTCAAACACAATGCCCCCTAGCTTCCTGATATCCAGAGGCTATTGGTAGGTCTGTAAACAATTTCTTTTGAAGTGTGGGTTTGAATTGTAGATTGGCAGGAATTGTTTGAATAATTGACTTGAATGTGTTTAATTGACTGTAAGAGAATGTTTTGGTTTTGTTTTGTTTCTTCCAGAAGGGCGTTAATTGCCGCTTGTGTTGAGTTCCTGCAGGTATGATTTCAGGGTTGACTATTTTGAGCTGGATGGGTGGTAAAGCCTGCTTGGATATCTGTGGGTTCAGTAGGTCCTCTGAGGTGTTCTAAGTGTCCTATGACAATGGGAAATTACACCTCACCTCCATGACTAAGATATCTAGTGGATACTTCTTTTTTTTTTTTTTTTTTTTATAAGAAGCTGTAAGATTTTTATGATTTCTGTTAGCATTGAGGAGTTTCAGGGGTGGGTTCATTCAGTAGAAGGTGGGAACAGGTATGAACATGGTCTAGGTAAAAATCTGACCAAATTATTAAGTGATACATTTGTCATCTGTGGCAACTACCATGCTGCACAAGCGCTCTTCTCCCAAATCAGGTGTTTGGGCAATTCTAAGTGATACGGAAATTCCCCTTAGGTATAATCATTAGTGACGCTGTCAGGGCCTTTGAATGGCTGTACTGAATATGAATATTTAAACGCATTAACCAGGGAGACAGGATATTAAAAAACAAAGGAATCTAGTGCCCATGGTGGGTCCTGAGTCATTGTACAGAGATGCTGTTTGTTCACTTTTATAGTATATAAAGGGATGCTGTTGGCTGTTCTAGACACTTTTCAATCATCTCAGTTACAGAGATGGGCTATTCCTTTTACCACTGTCAGTCAGTTGTAGGTTTCATTTGACAAAGCCCGAAAGTAGTTCTTTTCTGTTTGCTCTTGGTTCCTCTGTCACTGGCAGTAACTTTTCCCTAGGGGGTGCGCAAATACCCTTTCAAGTTGAACATCTCATTTGTGGTGCTGTCATTTAAGGTGATAGCCATTTGTGGTTTACAGAGGAATGATTTCATTCTTGTGAGTGAACAGATGGGTTAATAAAGCTGTCTGAGGTTGTAAGCTGGTTCGCAGGTGTTTTCACAGACATCTATCACAGTGTCATGATGCCGAGTACCCAATAGTTGGCCAGATTATAAGTGCCTTGGAAACTGGGGTTAAGACTTAATCTAACCCAGGCTCATGCCAATATACAGTAGAGAGCAATGGTTTATTTTTAGGCCTTTAGAAACAACAGTGGCTCTGGGGCCCCTGTTACCATATGGTAACAGAGAAAATACTCAAGCTATGCTAATAAGCTTGTTTCATTAAAAGGCATTAAAATAGATTTTGGGCTCTCTTATTTGAAAATGTGTTTATTTTCTAACTTTTGTGTTGATAAAAGGGTATTGACATCTTAAATAAAGTGATCACACAGATGAAACATGTAGTGATATATTATTTATGTTTTAATGAAGCTTGCCAGAGGGTTCAGGATGCAAAGCCAGCCACAAGCTCTAGAGGTCAGGCAGTGGTGACACACACCTTTAATCCCAGCATCCATACTAGTTAGCTATAGAAGCTAGGCTGTGGTGGCATATACCTGTAATCCCCAGGATCCAGGAGACAAAGGCAGATGGATCTCTGTTACAAGGAGGTTTTTCCCGCTGCCGGTCTTGTCCCACCACACCAGCTCCAAATAACACACAGAACAGCCATTTCAGCCTGAGGTAGAGGTAAGAGGTAATGGCTTGGCTGCTTCTGCTTCTCTGATCTTCAACTTGAGCTTGAACCCTAATATCAGTTTCTGGGCCTTTTATTTTTCGTGCTACATATACATTCTTTGGCATGTGTATGGGCCCCCTAGTAAAGGAGCCTTAAATTTGACATGCAAAATATGTTTTCACGCTCTCTAGTTTTTGCTACCAGCTTGGTTTAGTTGTGTCTTACTTCTATAAGGTTTACTCTGAAGGTGTATCTGAAGGAAGATTCAGAAGTAGTAGGGTCTTTGAGCCCAACTTAACTGTTGGAATGCCCAATGGCAGTCGGTGCTCACACTTCATGGCTCAAGTATTACCTTTTGGCACCAACTACCTAGTAATATAAATTTGGAACTGAAAATACTACCGGTCGACTTAGAACCTCCTGTGGGGGGGCAGAGCTCTGTTGATGGCCTATGTTAAAAGCACTCTATGTGATTCTGCTGAACGGTCAGGGCTGGAACTACCAGCGGATGAACGTGACTGACATCAGCAGGGATCAGAACAAGACACTTCATTTTTCATCTTGACTTGACTTTCCTGCTACTGAACTCTTTGGAGTTCAGAGTTCTCATGCTGAAACTTTTGGAAATCAGATAAACTCCTTATTTTAGGTTATCTTTTCAGCTAGATGCCATTGTCCCCTTAGCGTGGCACTTTGTCTTCAGTGGTGTGGTGTTCATGGGACATTGTCCTCTTTCTGTTGTGTGTTCCCATTCAGGGACTAAGGGAAGCCATTAAGTTCAGGAATCACACAAACCATATAATAGTGTGACGTCACCAAAATCTACCACACAGACATACCGACCTTTTCCTTCTTGTCTGTCTCTTCCAGTAAGGGGAAGATCTTATTTAGCTCCAGGGAACATTTTTCTTTTCATGTTTCTGTCCTGCATAGTTCTGTCAGCAGTCTTCTTTAATTGTGCAATGCCAATTCAAGATAAGACTTAAAAAAGAAACAGAGGTTGGGGGTGGTGGCACATACCATTAGTCCCAGCAGAGGCAGGTAGATCTCTGAGAGTTTGAGGGCAGCTTGGTGTACAGAGCTAGTTCCAGGACAGCCAGAATTGTTACACAGAGAAACCATGTCTCCTAAAAACAAAAACAAACAAACAAACAAACAAAAAAGAAATAGAGTATATGAAAAGTGTTTAGCAAGTTACTTTCTAGTTTGCTTTGCCATTGAATACAGATTCAGTACATGCCTGGACAATGTGTGTGTGTGTGTGTGTGTGTGTGTGTGTGTGTGTGTGTGTGTGTGTGTGTAAGTGCAGGAGAGTGTGGAAAAGGACATGTGTATGTATGTAATATTTGGGGTATTCCTTGCTAAGTGTATTCCTTCCTCCATCTTCCCCTTTCTCTTTCTGTAAAATAAAGACAAATTGGTGAACTCCTTAAATTTTAGTTACTTTCCCACTGTTTAGATTCTGTTGTTGTCAAAGTGTCTTGTCCACATACCAAGAAACTTTCAGTTATTTCTCACACACGTTTTTCACTGAAACCACTGTGAAAGCACTGGAAGTGTCTATGGCATCTGCTAGATCCTATGACTGTATACGACAATATTCAACTTTCCCACTCTATAATTTGCTACCCCAGATATTAAGATAAGTCCACCTGTGTCTCTGTGTGTTCTTCCTCTGTTTCCTCTTCGAGCATCTTGGAGATCTTGCTGTAAGAAGAGCTGTCCCATCCTATCTATCATGTTTCTGTTCCTCACAGGCCCTTAAACAAGGCCCACCTTTCACACTGACCAGGGAACAAAGACCAACAAAGATGTTGGCTCAAGGTGCCCCTGTGCATGACACATCTGAATGTCAGTGTTCACACATTGGCACTATACAAAGCAAGCATTGTTTTATAGGATGCTGTAGATGATTGCTGATTGCTTGCATGGAGACAGGAAACACTGGATAAAGAATGATATAATCTAAATAAAAGTCTGAGACTTAAACTTAATTACTACTCTCAAACTACCCCCCACTTTTTTTTCCTGTTCCTCCAATGTTCCAGGTACACTCTTTCCTCAGGGGCTTGCTATTCTCCGTTTTCAGAATGCCTGGTTCCAGGAAGCCATGGCTAAATCATATCTCCTCAGTAGTGTCTTTTCTAGTCACTTCAATACTTAATCTCCATCCTTCCCTTCTGCATTACCAATCGCCATCTGATACCACATGTAGCTTATTTGTCTCATTTACTTTCTGTCAAAAACAAAACCATTCTCACTCTAAGGAACTGACCAAAAGGGAATGGAGATCTTGGAACTAATCATCTCTCTTTTTCTATTCATTAGCTCTCTTAAGTGCAGAAAAATGTGTAGGCTCTAATTAAGGAATGCATTACTCTTTGGCAAATCTAATTTCATCTTGCTATCCGGTCGGTCACTTGTATTTTTCACTCTGAATTAAGACCCTGTAAAAGTGCTATAGTCCTATATCTAATTTTTGGTATCAAATCTTGAAAAGAGTGAGGCAAGGTGTAAAGAAGAAATAATACATTTGCCAATGCCGGCAACTTTGAGAGCATGGAATTGCTTAAAAGTTTGATGAAAGTAGCAAATATTCTATTTACCTTTGAGGATTAAACATTTCCACTATAGGAAAAACATCTTTTCAAGACTACAGCTCGCATTTTCTGATTTGGGTTGAGCAATTTCAGGCCTGGGTTTTAGGAAGAGGAGTACTGTACTCTAAGGTGAATCAGTTTCAAGTCCTTTGCCCCTGCCATGGGCTCTACACTTTTAAACAAGAACGGCTTGAGTCAGTTTTGTATTTCTCGAAGCTCAGATTGCCCCAAATGACCTGATGGCTTTTTTTCCCTATTAAAAACAAAGAAAAACAACCAATTCCTTGAGCTGGAGTCCTAGAAATCCTGAGGGGGTGGGGTGTTTTTTTATAAAATCCAGCATTGATCTATTTTTAAAAACTCCCAAGTTGATCTTTTTGAACAGAGATGCGATCACTGGTTCCAAACCCAGCCGAGATCTCCCCCAGCAGACATTGTGTGACAAGGTAGATGATTGAAGTCTTTTAAAATACATTTTAATTAAAATAGAATTACATCACTTCCTCCTTTCCTTTTCCTTTCTCCAGCTCCCCCTAGGCTCCTTGGCTCCAACCTCTTTCATGTTCCCCGAACCCACTCTCTAATTGATAGTTTCTTTTTTCTTTATTATTGGTACACACACACGCACACGCACACACACACGCACACCACAGAAAACATTAGTTACCTGTATTTCTCTGTTTAGCAGTGAGAACCGATGAAATTCCCCTTTATAAGTATTGAAAAGGCTAGTGGCTCTCTTAACCAGTTGAATGCTATGTCACATGCTGCCACTAGATGGCGGAAGCAATTCTTGGGAAGGAGGGAGGTAGTGGTGGTTTAGGGTTTCCCTTTTCCCTGTGCAAGTAAGCTTGAGGCTTGGCTTTGGAAGCTTTGTGGAGGCATGTCACTTTAACTCAGAAGGTGCAGCTGCCTTGCTTGACAAGTTGATAGAGAGAGACTCATTAAATAAGCGTTCTAGCGACTGAAGGGAAAGAGGTGAACACTGCATAAATATTAGTTCCCATTTTTCTTCTCTCTTCTAGCAGATGCATTCTCTCTTATTCTTTATTGGTGCCTTCCATGCCCTCTCCTATTTCCGTTCCTGCCGTGACTATCATGTATAATCGGCGATATAATGAACTGGCGAGTTTAATTTTATTTCACTATCTCCGTGGTTGGTATAATTTCCAGGAATTTGACTGTTTGGCTCCAACTCAACATTCTTAGAAGGGGGAACATATCCGGTTAAAATGGAGCATTACTGTTCAAGAGACTTGATCTGTGATGCTGCCCGTGCCTTGGAGGCAGCACAGGGCAAATCCAGGAAGGAAGAAAGACTTTTAGGTTGTTTCAGGGGAAACAACCAAAATCCTCTCTGCATAGCCCAGCTCGTTTGAGGACGAAAGTCCTTCCTGCACACATACTGTTTTATTCTACAAAGCTGTCTTTCCCCCAGAACTGTCAAAACAGTTGTGATTTTTTTTCCTTTTAGAGATTGCCTTCCTTCCCTGACTTTGTTCCAGCCCAGTTGCTTGTGGTTCAGGGAGCTGCCACACACTTGATGTCAGGCTGTCCCACCGTGCCTTCCTCTTCCCTTAGTGACATATACTGATGGGTCACTGCCTGGAATAGTGGATCAAAGCCGGTGTGTGAAGATCCTTGTTTGCCCTTTGGCGCTTTCCATATGGCTGCTTTAGTTTCCAGTCTTCATTAATATAAAACAAAACAACCAGCTAACCAAACAACTTCAGATCCTAAACCATGTGAAAAACAAGCAAAGTGCAAGCAAAAAGCCTGTTTGATATGAGTGGCTCAGGTTTACTGAATTCTTAGTGTGTACCAAGTCCATACTGCATGCCTTGTTTGCACATTTGATGTGTGCCATGTCATTTCACCCTCACATCAATGTCGCCAGTTTGTCCTACAATCATTTCCAATCTGCAGATGAGAAAACTGAGCATAAACAGGGTTACATAAATGTCCTCAAGGTTGCACAGCTAATAAGTACAGAGTCGAGGTCTAAGTCTAGGTAATTAATGAAGTAACTGTGATTCCAAGGGTTATGCATTGAAGTGGCCTACAACTAAAAATAAGAGTCTGCTGGTAATCATTAGGGAAAATAAGCATCTCCTGATAGTCATTAGGGAAAGCTGTATTTATTATTAATACAGTTTTGTATTTCTTTTAGTATAATATTGGGCAAAGCTCCAAACCCAGTTCTCCACCATTCTAAGTACACTGTGATATACACCTGGGTCTCACTGATGGCCGAATCAAGGGGGGCGGGGAACAGCCCTTCTCACTGTGATTAACATTGCTCAGTGTCTGTCCAATAACAAGCATGCTTAGGAAGCTAGCAATTTAGAAGGATGCACAATATCTCCTTTTTTCTGATGTGCTTCTTCTATCTATAGGGGGCTGTGGAAAAGATCAGCATGTAGGAAAAACTAAGCTATGGCACTGAGAACTTTTCCTATTAGTCATCGCCTAGATCCTTTAGCCAACAAAAGACTAGAAGAGTCAACCATTCACTCTGCCTAGGAGGAGAGGGTCTTAATATTATTTATGTGATACTGGGCATGAGGAAAACAGACAACAGTATTTCTCCGACTGAATGTTGTCCAGGGATATACAGCTTTGTAAATGGGACACTACAATCAACTTGTTCCCTCACTAGGGCTCCAAGAGTCTTACAGTAAGAAAAAAAAAGCAGGACAAAATAAGCTCACATTTCACTGTAGTCTAACCTAATGGGGTGAGGACAATGGAGTAACATTGAAGGAGCTGTTCGAAAGCTATTCCTCTGGCTACACTGGTGTAGGCCAAGGACAGTTCCCTAATGAGGACCAAAGACTACACTAAAACCTGAGTGGTACGCAGCTGCCGCATTTTTCAGGTTTCAACTGCTTTCATCAGATGTATTTACATGAGTGCCACACTCCAGTTAAAGGATTCTGTCTGTGTGAGGCATTGCATCACCAATGAAGAGAATTCCTGAAGCACTGTTCTGTTGTTTTCTGATGAGCGGAATTCCTCATCTACTCATCTTCATTCTCCTGGCAACCACATTTCAGAGAAAATAAGACCAGCCACCCAATGCCCATAGTCTCTATGTCTCAATGCTTTTCAACCCCCTTGTCTTTTGTCCTTCCAAACATCATTAACTTCAACTCTTGTAACTTCCCATCAATTTTGTCTTTCTGCAGCCTCTCTCAGAAGCTACCCAGAACTTTCAGGGTTTCACATGCACCCTTTGTCAACACACATTACTTACCAAGTTCAGCTCCCCAGATGGATTGCTATGCACACCCTTCTGCCTTCATGTGCACTGTTGTTCTGTACTGTCTAGAGAATGGTCCATGACAGTCACACTTTGAGTTTTTGAATGAGTGGGTTTACTAAGTATACCAATGCAAGCCAATGCAAAAGAATAACAAGGGACGGATGAATGGATGGATGGATGGATGGCAAAACTGGGTGCTCAAAACATCTAGCAGAAATTGACTAGAGAAGCCCTGTTGAGCCAGTCAGGGCTAATAAACATCTAGCAGAAATCAATTGAGAAGTTGAGTTCCTGGCTGTACTTTCTGTGGGTGAGTTTCCCATGGCTGAACTGCCAACTCCTTTGTCTCACCACAGGCATTCTTACCTGGGAGAAACAGCAATAACATTCAGTGGAAAGGGTTGCCTTCTGGCTGTTGCCAAAAACAATCCATGTTTACTTTTGTGTCCCTTACTTTGTCATTCTCTTCTCTCCCTGAACAGAATTGGGTGGGAAATTCCATCCCTAAGCAAGTGGGACTTGAAAGACGCTTTGGCACCAATATATTCATGTGACACACATTACAGCTGTCCTCTCTGCTACCTGGTACTTGTCCTGTCAAACACACTGTAGCCACTTACTCTAGAGACCTTGAGGGTCCCCACAGTTCATACACTTATAAAGACTGCCTTCTCTGATTGCCAACCACCCTTTCTATTTTTCTTTTCCATTCTTTTTTACTTGGTTAGGCTTTTCTTCCTATTTCTTGAAATATGATTTTTTTCAATCCTTTTAGTGTTCTTTCTCATCCTTCATGAATATAATTATAGATGTCTATGACACACTTCTGCCCTCTTCTCTTACACACTTACTTTATTTTTATTTGGTTAGGCTTTTCTTCCTATTTCTTGAAATATGATTTTTTACTCCTTTTAGTATTCTTTTTTCTATTCTTCATGCACAGGATTATATATGTGCAGAGCACACTTTTGCCCTCTTCTCATTTGCTTATTTTATTTGCATATTTGTCTTCTAATGTCCCATAAAAGAGAAAATGCTCCCAAACTGATTTTAATACCACACTCACCCAAAGAAAACCAAAAAGAAACACGCTGGACTTTTCTAAGTGGTTCTTTTGTTAGTCTCACTTTAATAGCTCTGTTCTTAGCAGTTGAAGGTTGAGCTGTATCAGAGATTAATGTCCTTTATTGGTGCATAATCTCCAAAGGAAGTCTTAAGGTCTTCAACCCCAGAGCACTTGCCCATGCATGGGTCACAAGTCCAGGGTGCCCTCCTGTGCATGAGTTACGGTAAGGTAAAAGTTTCCACTTGCTTCGATAAGACAGGTAGACCAAGATCAGCACCATTCATAAATTTGGTCTGGGTCAGGCTTAATTCATAGATACCAACCAATAGATGTGTGAACTGCAGTTGTTAGTCGCCTTGACCTGCCCCACCTTGGATCTTGGGAAATCAATGTGGCTTTGTTCAGTGGCGACTGCCTTGAAAGGGCCATAAATCAGGAGCTTCTTAGAAACCAGTTATTGTCAAGGTAATGGCAAAGAAAAATGATAGCATTTATTCCATTTACACACTTTAGCCTTTTTATTCCTCATTGATGTTTCTTCCAATTCTCTTTTAGTTTTTGTATCTGACTAATGGGAACAATAGGCTTTTGAGGAAGTTCTTCAATAATTTATTTGCTGACTCTCACTGTGGCTATGCTGGATTTTGAATTACTCAACAGCTACTCACTCAAATGGAGAGCTTTATATTAATAAGGTACTTTGTCAAACCTCATAACATTTAAATATCAGCACCAGGACAGTCCATGATATCCTGTGACTGGTGTCTTAAGTCATGCTATGGTGGTTTGTCATGGATGTCATTCTGACTCTTTGATAGACTGTGATCTGTGTGTCTCGGGAGTGATTTGTCACTAATGACTGGTAATGTACCAAACCATGAAGGCGTCTCTGCTTTGTAAATTAGACTGGAGTCACATGATCAGTGTGAGCCTGCTTCTCATTTCCTGTCTCAAGTGGGAGAGATGCTACTTCACAGCCATTTGTTTTAGACACTTAGGATAAGTGTCTAGCTGTTCTCAGTATGTGCTCTCATCTTTATTTTCCATAATAAAATGCAGCATTAGTTATATACATTTATTTTCCTTATAAGATTATCTTTCCTCAAATATTTCATTATCAACAAAAAACTGACCATCACAGTCAGTATGGATGGGTTGAGATTATAGCATTTTATAATATTGATTACTATGAATTATTTTTGCGTAGCCTCTTTCACTGAGTGTAATTATTTTCAGGTCCATTCATACTACTGTGTAGCAATCAGTAGTTCACATCCTTTCTGGGGTTGTGTTTTCTAATGTATGGATATACTACAATGTGACTATTAAGGTCATTTGGATGTGTTTCCAGGTTCTGGTGACTAAAACATGAGCTTCTTATAACTTTAGCTGTCATGTCTCTTTATGGACATATTATTTCTGTTATGTAAAACTCAAGAAATAAAATGAGCAGCATGTGTGGTTAAGTGAGCACTACAGATTCTTATTCAATCCCAAAATATTTACCAAAGTGACTGTAAGTCTACATGACCAGTAGCAAATGTGGCTTCCAGTCCTTCCAAACTCTTGACTGTATTTGGAATACCAGTCTTTAGTTTCAGCTATTTTTATAGGCTGCTGTTAGTAGCTCATCATGGTTAGAACTGGTATTTCTCTCCATGAATGCTTTTTGGGGGAATGAGACTGTGAGGACTGCAGGCTGTGGATTTGGTTTCTTTCAACACTTTAAACATGTTGCTGTGCTTACACTGTTTTTCAGAAGAAACTCTGAGAATCTTTATCTTTGTTCTTTCCTCTCTGATGCCTCCCGTTTGCTTTGAAATATATATATATATATTTCCTTGTCACTAAGTTTGAGCAATTAATATTTTTTGGTGGGGTTTTCTTGTGTCTTTCTTGTGAATTGTTGAACTTTATAGTTTTGAAAAATTAAATTTACAACACTTTGAGCACTACTTTTCTGTTTTCCATGCTCTTTTCTATTTGGACATTCCAAATACTTGTACATCAGACCATTTCAGTTTTCTAGTAATCCATCAATATTTTCATAATTTGTTTTTAAAAATACCCAGTTTATCTTTAAGTTTCATTTTAAATAATTCCTATTGCTTTCTAAAATGAGTTAAGCTCATTGATTATGTGTGTGTGTGTGTGGTTCTGTAACGGATTCTTGGATCTACAGTGATAGGCAAGCGTTCTACCACTGACAATTCCCCAATCTTGAATTCATTGGTATTTTATTCTGTGATGCCCAATTTGTCATGCATATTAAACATCCGGTATTACAATTTTCATCTTCAAAAGTTCAGTGCCTCTTTTTTATATATAACAACAGCTCCTACTTAATTTCGTGAACTTAAAATGTTTATAACATCTTTAATTTTCTTGTCTGGTAATTCTATTATCTGTGTCAGCTTTGATTGATTGGCTTTTTCTGTTTCTTGGCATGCCTAATATATTAGTTACCATTAAAAACTGTTGTGAAGAGCTTGGAATGGAAACAACCTAAATCTTCCACAACTGATGAATGGATAATAAAAATGTGGTATACAGACTCCATGGAACACCATTAAGTGGAAAAGAAAACTGAAATAAAGAAATCTGTATGTAAATGGATAGAATAAGAAATTATACTACTGGGGGAGATGATACAGACCAAGAAAGACAGACTTAATATCTTTTCTCTTGTTACAGGTTCCCTAGCTCAAAATCTTCAGGTGTGAGTAATTATGGAAATCAGGAAAGTAAAATGGTAGCTTTGCCATGATTTGCGTGTTGGGTGTTGGGAGCAATAGAGAGAGGAATATCAAGGTACAAATAATCTGATCAGGGAAATGGTAAATGAGTGCTCCTTAGGGCAGGGAAGGAGATAAATATGGAAGATGTTGGAGGAAGGTAAAGGGGAATGGTAGGATACAGTGATGTGATGTGGGAAATGGGAAATGGAAGTTAATTAGGTGGGGTAGAGGGATTAATAATAGGGAATTGAGAGATGCCCTTCTCAGAAAAGAGCACATGAATTGCTTGTTCAGTGCCAAATGCTCATGTTCAGCTCTGAAACATGTATACAAGTAACATTACATGGACTCAGCAGTTTATACATAGGAATATATAAAACTGTATATATGTGTGCAATGAAATAAGAGGCCACGAATTAGAAGGAACGCAAGGAGTGGTATATATGAGGGTTTGGCAGGAGAAAGGGAAAGGATAAATTTAATAAAATTGGAATCTAAAAAAATAAACAAAATTATTGTGAAAAAATATTGATAGGAGCAACTTAAAGGAAGAATTAATTTTGTCTCATAGTTTAAGAAGCAACACAGTTCCCAATGGCAGAAAGACATGGCAGCAATTGTGTGAGGGGCTGGCCATATTGCTTCTGTAATCAAGAAGCAGAGGCAGAGATGAATTCTGGGTGCTCATATTCACTCTGTCTTGTTTGTCAGGATACTTCAGACCCACACTCAGGGAGAGCTTTCCATCTTCCACTGAACATCACTGGAAACACCTTTACAGATACACCTAGAGGAATGTCTCCGGTGATTCCAAATCCAGTGGACAGTGAAGATCAACCATCACATCTGACTTTTGACTTTTGAATGGGTGTTGGACACCGTGGTCTTTTTAGTGCTGGAACTTTGTGTATTCACACAAATATGCTTGAGTTTTGTCCAAGGATATTTCTAACTTATTTGATAAAAGCTTAATAGTTTTGGTTTTTCTCTTAATTTTCTTTAGGTCAAACTGTAACTACATTTAATCTAAAATTAATTATCTCTCAGTGTTGAAATAAGAGTCATATGACTGTATCCAATACCTTGTGAATGGTGAATTGCTTAGTCTGGCTGTTCTTGTTGATCTAGTCAAGTTGTTCTTCTGACCTGGTGTAAGAACCTTACATACATGCACATTCTCACTGCTTGAGGAAACTCTTTGTGAGAGCATAATTTGTGAGTCATTTTCAAGTAATTATCGAGGGTATAATTGTTAGATCATATGAGAAATTTGTTTACATCCTTTAGAAACTGGTAAGCAGAATCTGCACCATGTCACAATCTCACGAGCAAGGTATAAGATTTCCAATTTTTGTTTGTCTTCAACAATGCTTCTTATTGTCACTTCACCATAGTTGTCCTTTTAATTACTTGTGTGTGTGTGTGTGTGTGTGTGTGTGTGATATTTGTACCTGCTTGTATGTATGGAGGTCAGAGGTTGACATCAGACGTCAGGCATAGTCTTTCAGTCAACAGTATTTCTCAATTGAACTGGCTTGTCAGTAAACCTCAGATGTTCTCTAGCCTTCACCCCAACCTCCTGTCATAGTACTACTACAATAGCTTTTAGGGGGTGTTGGGTATCTGACATCAGATCCTCATGTTTGCACAGCAACCATTTTCCTAGTGAGTCATCTACCAAGCCCCTATTTTGGTTAAGTTGGTTATTTGTCTTGTTATCTGCTTTTAATAGCTCTTGATCTGGTCTGGATACAACTGTCTTATCGATAATATAATTTGCAAATATTTTCTTATAAGTGTGTGTCTTATTTTTCATCTTCTTAGCCGTCTTTGGAATGAATGTTTAAAAATTTTGATGGAGTTTAAGTCATTTTTTCATCTTTTAGGTAATATTTTTGATGCTTTGTAGAACTTTATTTCAACATGATTGTGCATAAGAAAGACACCCATATTCTTTAATAGAATTCAATCATGTAGATCATGTTTTGATATGATTAAGGATGTTACTATTTAAAAGGCCTCTAAGAGTGAGTTTTATTTTTTAAACCCTGAATGATAGAATAGATAAAGAAGTGAATATATATATATTCACTTCAGGGATTTTGAATCCAAATAAGGAGTGAGAATCTATGAGCTCATAACCTTTTATTCTGACCTTGTCTTGGCTTTTGTCAACCAGAGGGTGCTGTTGGCTCAGCGACCAAGGCACTTTCATTTCTGGCTGTCTGAAACTGTATTGATATAAAAAAAATATCCCGGCACAGATCAGAGTGGCCATTAGATGATGCCTCTTGGATATATGGACCTTATTAGCATACTGTATAATCAGAAAGAACATTCCATCATCCATCAGATTGCTTTCTGTGAGTTCTTAAACTGAAAACAGAGCATCCTGTGTTAAAAGTACTTAGAACACACGATGATTTTATTCTCTGAGCTGTTGTAGAAAATTTGATGCTAGCATGAATCTGAGCAAACACTGGGGAATAAGAACAGAACTGAAGCAGAAAATGGAAGACCCAGGTTAAAGACTGGGCCCGGGCTGACACACTGTGAGGCTTTGCATGATTTCCCCCCCTTATTTGAGCTTCTCTTTTGTTAACTGTAAAATAGGCAAGAAAACTTTTCTAGATCTAAATATGTGTGAAAAAAAGTCTAAAAACATTTCACTTTCTATACCAAGTACTTTAGGACAGGGTGAGCTGGATTCTATTGTCTTTAGAAGCCAGGACAGTGGGAAGTTTCTACAAGGCTAGCTGGCAGTCCTGTCTACACAAGTGAAAGGGGATGCTTGGGTAGGTACATGTAAGGTGTTGGTCATTACTACTTGCTGTGGGGGTGTTTGTCAGTGGGGGCTGAGATGGGCATGAAAGATTGTTGTTTCTGATTAGCAATGTTGACACTGCTGTTTGTGAGAGCCAATGGCCCCATTGTGCAAACCAAATGTGTGTTTAGTGGAGGGTACTTCAGGTCAAGGGCCTGCTGTACATGTGATTATGCAGCAAATGAAGTCTATATTGTGTGATAATTATTACTTTTACATATTTCTTGGAGTTTTGGCACACCATTTTGATGAGGCAGCATGTGCAAAAATGCTCACAATAGTTGCCTGAGGGTAGACCTTTCACAGTCATTGGTTTCCTCTCACACCTTCCCTAGTCAACACTGCATCTCTAGAACTTTCCTATGGCGTTTTGTCCAGAGTTTGCTTTAGACTTTGATTCTTTTGTTAAGCTTTTGTTTTTTTGCATAAAATTTACTGACTGCATATTTTTCCTTCTTGGACTTATGCATGTTTGTCACAATCACAGGGGGTTTATTTAGGGACAAAGTAATAAATTAACCAATTCTTCTTTATCATTATGGTAATAAAGACTCACCTGGTTCTAGGCAACTGTTCCACCAGTGAGCTAATTGCTCTTCTAACATCTGATGAATGCTTCTCATAAACTGTGGAATATCCTAATGACAAAAGTAAGGAAAAGGAACAACACATAATCTTCTGCCTTCATGAAACCTGTGTTGGAAATGTTGTAAGGAAAAGTAGGGAATATGAATGAATAATGGATATGCTAGCTCCAAATCTGTTTAAGCTTCTTTGTTTTCTAATTGCTGTATCCTGATATGTCTGGGGGAGACTGGTGTCGTGGTGGGACAATCTCTGACTATTTCCAAACTCTTTCTCTTTGCCAATTTGTAGATCCATGACCACACACAAGCGAACAGGTGCTTAAAAAAAACTGGGTATAATTGGACTGTGTTCAATACAAAGATGACTCTTTGACAAAGGGTATTAACTCCTGTCACCTAAGGCTCAGGGCCTCATTTTTTCCTCATTTCTTCCAGGCCTCTTTCCTTGGCTGCTCTTCCTGGGCAAAACCTTTGTTGTTTCTCACAAGTTATTTTAAATATAATTTTGTATTGCTTGGAATCAAGTTATGCTAACACATTACATTTTTTTGAAAGGAAAAGCATCACATTTCTTTGTTCCTCAAATTCAACTCTCAGTATTTATCCATTAGACTGGTAAGAAATTCATTTAATTTTTTTTAATGGGGATTCCCCTTTCCTTCTATGACTGAAGAAACAGTAGCCAGTTTCTGAGGTGTCCACTGTCACAGCCTTTGCTCTGTGCCAGGCTAAGAAGATTGTTAGAAAGACTTGTTATCAGGGAATTAAGGTTGAGCTTCTACAGGTGCAATGTGCAAAGCTTACTGTATGGAGTCTGTATTATTATGCCTTGGAGACTTTGTACTATTGAGCTGATTACCCTGATGCAAAGCCTCTCACAGGCAGTTAACTTATCTGAAAGACCCTCTTATCATCAATGAACAGAGGGCAAACTCATGTTCATTCTGTCTTTCTCACTCACCTATCTACTGTAAGTTGCCCTAGATTGCTGTATTAAACTCCAGGGAACAATGAACTTATTCTTTCATTTAGTATGTACTTAGTAAGTGTTTGATTCATTCCAAATTCTCTGTGAGCCTTTGAAAGGACAAAGGGAAACTCCATACAGCTGCTGTCCCACAGTAGCACATAATTGGGATGGAGAAAGGGAGGACTAAGTAAGCTAGTGGCAGTGATGAAATGGGCCAGAAAAAAAATGTAAAAATAGGCAATATAGGAATAGAAAAGAAGTCTATTTGGGGATGTCATGCCAGACATGGACTACAGGAGAGGATGGTTGGAGCTTAAGAAGGAAATAAATAAAGAGAGGGGTTTGGGGAGGAGAAGGAAGAGGAGGAGAAAAAAGGGTCAGAGAAGAGGCAAGAAGGAGAGGAAGGGGAAAGAAGGTAAAGAAGAAATAGAAGAAGGTTGGGGAAAGCTTGGGGGAGAGAAGAGAGAATGGTATGTAACACATAACATACTATAGCTGACATGACTTGGGTGATGAGTTCATTAAGAGGCTTGTGTGAGATGGATAGAGAAAGTAGGTAGACTGCACAACCAGGTAGGCAAAGCAGGAACATTGACAGTGTGCTATCCTGTGTGAAAAACTGAAGCTTTACCTCTGTGAATACAAGAAAGAGACCTGCCTGTTTGCTCATCTACACAAAAGAGATGGTGATAGGACACCCATTTTAACATTACTGCAATTGACTAAGTTGACTTATGAATGCAAAGTGCTAGCACAGTACATACCACACAGCAGAATCCAAGGGGGTTTTTTCCTTTCCTCTTTCTCCCATCCCCACAACCTGAAGTCCATCACAAACCCTACAAAGCCCAAGGCTCCTTATAAAAAGCGGATGCAAGTGGGATGTAGTTAGAAGACGAAGTAAAGATAGATTTTTTTTGAAGCTGGGAGGCAAGATTGTGCCTAAATTCACACAAAATTAAACATTATTCAATTGCAAACATAATATTAAAAGAAACAGATATTAATAGTGAAAATTACTATAATCTTTTTATATAGCCAATCAAGACTGTCATTTACCTATGGTATTTCTACTTGAAAAAGCCTGAATACTGTTTGCAATTTTCATAAATTTTTCAATTATATTAGGTCTGTATATATGAGTTTTTGCTTAAGCATTGACATTCTTGAGTTATTTTCAGGTTTTTTGGTATTCGTTGTTGGTGACTGTCTGGTTTCTTCCCTTTAGAAACTACCTCTGACTCCTTGGGACCTTAGGGTTTTTCCTTCTACATATTGCTTTTTGTGCACAAAACTTATATAAACAAAACACTTAGACTAATTTGTTGTCTATTTTCCTTTAAGAAAAAATAACATCCTTCTTTCTAACTTGTTTTTCTTACCTGAAGTTGCATCAGGGACATCCAATTAATTGTGGAACTCCGATAAGATTGACCACACTGGAAAATAATAACAAAGGCTTTAGATTTCATGTGCCCTCGAGATCACCTAGTCAGTGACGCCTTTAGATAAGTAAGTCTCTGAGGTTAACCACTCTCCTTCTAGGGCAGATTTTCAGCATGGAGGTATTGAAGGTCTATTAAATATTAGTTTGCAATGGCAAGAAAGAAAATTCAGAGAATGTAATTGAAGGCCACCTCCTTGGTCTAGCTTTAATAGAATTCCTCCTGGGACACATACTCTGACATCCCTGCATAAGGGAACTCTCAGTCACACATGCTGTTGGGGAAGTTTCTATTTGTTCTTTGATTCATCTACCAACAGAATGCTAATAAATTATTTGTCACTAGCTGTTTTCATCTTTGTGTCATTGCATTTCATTACCTGATATATTCATGACAGTTTAAAACAGGTCAAAAGTGAGCAAATGAACCAGGGATCCTTTGCGGGGAGGGAGGTCACAGAGGAGTTGAGATTTGATGAAGTGGAATTAGGGTGCTTGATGAGACTCAGTTATGAGAAGCCTACATCAGAGACATGCCCACTGACTGGTATTTTCTTATGAATTTGTGGCATTTAAAGTATTTCTGTACATGGTAGGCCCATAGGCTAACTTTTGCTGGCACTCTCAGGAATGATTTGTGTCTTGGTTAAAAATTTGCAGTAATCAAACATACAGATATGCTATCATAAAAAATAGAAATTGTATCTTTACAATGATGTATTTTCAGTATAGGTTACTCATTCCATGAAGGTGCTACACAGGAAGATGATGACCTTGAGCCATATTTTGTCTATATTTCTATGGGACCAGAGAAAACATTTTTATTCCACAGTGGAAATGAAAACAAAAACAAAACAAAACAAAACAAAACAAAAAAAACCAACCCCCCACCATTTTTAGTGATACAATGGCTCATTTTCATGTACACAGTTTTATTTCACCCCAACACATTTTAATGATACATATCACTTACTGTGCAAAATTTCTTTGTGTCAGGAACACCCACGTGACCTTTAGCAAGATATTATAGATCTGGGACTAGTCTCTCTCTTCTTAGTATAGGCTGATTTAACATATTTTATTTTTGATCCTGTTTACTCCAGTTAAGTCTCTCTTGACTGTAAGCAACAAAAACCAGCATGTTAAAGAAAGTAATTTATTGAAAATACACCAAAGTCATTCAAAGAAGGAAAGGCCATACTAACCTGACAAGCAATAGCAGTACTATGTTGGTACATTAGTGGGAAACTTGTGAACTAGGTGGGTGTGTGGGGGGGTGAGCATTCCTGGCAGTGGCTGTGGGTGAGGTAGATTTCTCATGCTCTTTGGGAAGTGTCATTTGCTTCTCTTGGTTGTACAACTTAGCTCATTATAGGTACTTAAACCTTAACATTAGCATCTTAGGAGAAAACAATGAAAGAGATGTTTTTTGTCTGAGTTTTCCTTTGAATGTAGACAATCCTCATCCCCACAAAACCCTTCTGGACTGATAGCATTACAGAATATTCTTGCTTCTGTTCAATGCTTGATCAATACTTTACCAGCAGCAAGGTATGGGCTGTCTTCCCTCACATTTCAAATCAGAACTAGGTGGATAAAAATATAAATTCTGTTTGTTTTCATCTAACTGTAGTAATTTTTTCTCTATTTTATTGCTCATTCATTGTTCTGTGGCAGCTTGAGATATACATGTGATACTATGCCAGATACTTTCAAATCAAGAACATTTTCAGAACTTGACATCAGCTAAGTCTTCTTCTTGGTCCTCTACAGTTTAGTAAATTTAAATCACTCATTTATCTTCAACTTTAAACATTTCATCAAAAGAGTAATACTGGGTTATCTCAACTATAATTTAATATAATATAATAATTATTTTCATCAATAGGAAGGGTGTTTCCTGAATACAATTTAGTGACCTGCATCAGGGCATGAGAAGCTAAGTCTTTAGCTAAAAGTTGGGCAAAAATGATCAAATTCATGAATAAAATGGGCTGTTATGGTATTAAATGTCTGCTATTTTTTTAATGTGTAGTGTTATTGAACTCTTCAGACAGATGAGATACCGCAGTGGCATAATATTTGTGGTAAATTCCAATTGCTTGCTTTCCTAAAATTTCATTGATATTTAATAAAGTTAAAATATATTTTTATTTTATGCTCAAATGTAAAATAAAATTATTCACTTTTCTCCATAAAATTTAGGTTCTTGTGTTGTAAGAATAATGAAACCACTGAGCATTTTAGTACTCTGTTGACCATTCCATGGGGTCACAGATCTTATTTTGCTTAATTTATAAAGGGGAAACAAAAACAAAAGACATAAAGATTACTTAACATTATCAAATAAATGGTGCCCTTGAAATTTAAATTCAAATGGAATAACTCTGAATCTGTCATCCCCTATAAAAACCAGAACTGACTCTCATTTCAGGAGTAGATGTGCTGGGTTTACACAAGAAGACTGTTTCTGAAGTAAGTTATTTTGTTCTGGCCTGCTGTCAAACGTGTTCCATCTGTTTTCTGTTGAGTTTTCAGTGTCTAAACTTACCTATAAAACAATTATTCTGGGTAAGTAAGCCCATACTGAGGAACATTACCGCAGTTAACCCAAGGCGGTAGATGTGAGTGGTAGTGGGAAAGTCAGCTGTTAACCCAAGTTCCCCAATGATGATGTCACCTGGGGTATGGAAGAGAATGAGGAAGCTAACCAGAAGGTAAGAGAGCTCAAGGATGCGGGGTTTTGGCTGAACTGACTTAGCCAAGCTCTTTCAAAAGCCAGATTTTATAAGGAAGTACCTAGACAAGACCAGCCGAAGATCCAGATGCTCAATTCATGGTGGGCCAAAGAATGTTGTCAGAAACACTATCTCCTTTTGTTGGCAGTCCAACCTGAATTCAGTTTCTACTCTACTGAATACGTGGTTGACAATCACCTTCTTTAGGATCAACTGGGGATTTTGATAAACATTTAGGTTTCCAAGCCAGTCTTTGTGTCATAGACCTGTAATCCAAGAATCTAGGACAATGAGACAAGAAGATGTCAAGTTCAAGACCAGGCTGGATTATGCCAGTAAATTCCATCTCAAAACACAAAAACAAACAAACAAACAAACAAAAGACAAAACAAAACAATGGACCCCCAGACTGATAGCTGGGAAACCAGCATTGGACCGACTGAGACCCGCTGGACATGGGTCTCAGTTAGAAGGCCTGGGCAGTCTAAGGGACCTCTGACAATGGAACCAGGATGTATCCCTGGTGCACAAAAGGATTTTGGGAGCACATTCCCCATGGAGGGATACTTCCTTAGCCTAGAGGCAGGAGGGAGGGCCTAGTCCCTACTCCAAATGACTTGACAGAGTTTGTTGATCCCTCCGAGTGTGGGGGTATGGGATGGGATGGGGGTTGGGGGACATGGGAGGAAGAGGGAACTGGGATCGATATGTAAAATAAGAAAAATAATTAAAAAAATGAAAAAAAAAAACAAAACAAAGCAAAAAAAATCCAAAAAAAAAAAAAAAAAGATTCCTGACTCCAGTTGCTGCAGTTCAGATTCAGTTAAGACAATGTATGGCCCAAGAATTTTACGTTTTTAACAACCATTCCTTATAATTATTATATACAGTAAGTTTTTGAACTACAGCTGCCTTAGTTAATATCAGGAAACTATTCATGAGAAAATCTGATATGTATGTTTTAAAACAACTGATAATGCTGTCCTACAAACACTCCTCATGTCAACAGTAACAAAACTATAAGACCGGGTAACACTCTGGGATGTGACTTACATTTTCTGGTTTCTGATTCAGAAGGAATTATGACAAAAGGAATAATTTGCATGCATGTTGAAAGGGCGTGGCCCTCCATGGGGAATGTGCTCCCAAAGTCCTTTTGTGCACCAGGGATACATCCTGGTTCCACTGTCAGAGGTCCCTTAGATTGTCCAGGCCTTCTAACTGAGACCCATGTCCAGGGGGTCTGAGTCAGTCCCATGCTGGATTCCCAGCTATCAGTGTGGGGGTCACTTAGCTCCCTCTTGTTCAGGTCAGCTGTCTCTGTGGTTTTCTGTAGTCTTGTCTTGTCCCCATTTTCTTATCACTCCTCCTTCTCTGCATCTGGATTCTAGTTTGGCTCAGTGTTTAGCTGTGGGTGTCTGCAGCAGCAGGAAAAGATGGAGGGAGGGATTACTAACTTTGCAAAACAGATAATTCTGTTCATTTTATAAATTTGAACAACACTCTTCCACCATTCGTCAGCTCCTGACTAGTTAGCATTGTGTATTGGTCTCACAATTGTCAAGTGATTTCCTAGTTATTTTAGGATTTCTATTCCTTTGGTACTTATCATTCTGTGGCTACTGAAAAAGTGAACAATAAAAGTAATCAATTGGGAACATTTTGATGAGGCAATCCAACCCAAAGCTTTGCATTCTACTATTTTTTCAAATTTGAGGAGGTTATAGCTACAAGCTGTATTTCACTTGGCCTAACCAAAGAGGAAAGATTAAAACAAAACCAAAAAAAAAAAAAAAAAAAAAAAATAAAAAAAAAGAAAAAAAAGAAATTTTCTGGTAACTTTTTTTGGGTAATGTTTGGGAATTAAATCCAGGATGTTAAGTGTTTTCCCACTGAACTACACTTTCAGCACAGAAAATAGGTTGCTTGTTAGGGAGACATCTGTAGTACAACAGTCCTTGAGCAGGTAAAATTATTTTTTCAAGACAGGGTTTCTTTTTGTAACACTCCACAGTCCTGGCCATCCTGGAACTCACTTTGTAGACCAGGATGACCTTGAACTCATTGAGATCCACCTGACTCTGCCTCTCAAGTGTTGGGATTAAAGGCATGCACCACCACCACCTGGCTAGGTAACTTTCTTAAGTTTTTATAATTCACTAATAAAAAGACTTTTTGAATTATATTACAACTTGGTTGTAGAAGTTAAAGATCACTGGAACATTAAAATTTAAGCATAAGCTGATACCTGTGCCCTATTTTTCTGTTTTCCTGCATGGCATGTGGCTTTCTAGAGTGCATTGATCTGGTGACATAGGCACACTAGGTACAATTTACTTATAATTTACTGGGGAAATGTGCACTTCATGTTGAGGTATCAGTTTTAAGTCTGTAGGATAGTGAGATGAAGGCTTCCTGGATGCTTCACGTAGAACTATTTCCAAAAGTAGTATGGTTCTAAGATCCCTGAAAATACCACAAGCCTTTAGGATTCTTATTTAGCTAAGCCTTGTACCATCTCAACATCTCTGCATTGGACTTTCTACACAGAGCCTCGTGCATCAAAGCACAAGCATCTCATCAGCAGTGTCTTGGTCACAAATAGCTCTAAGGCAATTTGGAGAGTCTTGAAAGAATCTTAGTGGCTGATAATTGACAGCTTCAGACTTAAATGTGAAGCAACAAGATCTGTATTATTGTCAAATTCAAGTGAAAAGGTTACTTATTTTTTTTTGACTTGGCAGTCATTTAGAAGGCAAGGAGTTACTTCAAAAGCATTAGATTAAAAGTATTATTAAGAATAAAGAGATGCCCGGATAAAATTCTAAGTAAAAAGCTCTATATGTAGTGTTTTTTAAGTTTTCAATTAGTTTCTTGTTTTGAAATAATTGTGCTTATATTGTGAAGTACATTTCTATCTTCCTTCACTAGTTTCTCTTACAACTAAGGTGATGAAGGAATGTGTGGGCATGGTAGTCAATAATTATGTCGATCTTTTAGAATTGAAGGTTGCTAGACCAAGAAAGCCAAATGCTTTAGATTCTTCATAAATTTCATGCTTACAATGTATTGTTCTGTAGAATTAAATGGCTTAAGTCGAATCCAAAATTATTTAAAATTTCTGTTTAGACTACAACACCATAAATAACATATAGGTCTTCCAATGAGTTTAATGTTATCAAGACAATACCTATTTGTAGTGCCTTATATTTGGCAAACTGCTTTAGGACTTTGATCAAATGTTAACTTGCAGTCCAAATAGGAAGAATGAAATGGTGACTTGAATAGGATAAAGGTTTTTTTTTGTGTGTGTGTGTGCATGCAAGTGTATGCATGCATACATGTGGAGACTAAATGTACGAGGTGGTTCACACAAAAATTGGGTGAGGTGGCATGTCTGTAATCTTGGTGCTGGAGAGACTGGAACAGGAAGATCCCTGAGAATCACTGACTTGCCAGGATCAGGGAGAAAATTAAGAAGTGTTTCTGAAGAAGCCCATTACTTCTTTTGAGATAGGGTTAGGGCTCCCTGGGCCTTGTGCAACTGATTAGGCCAAGTTGGATGACAGACAAGCCCCTGAGACTCTCCTGTCTCTGCTTTCTTAACCCTGGGATTGTAAGTGTGTGCCACCACTTTGGACTTTTTTTTTTACCTTGGTTCTGGGGATCAAATTCATGTTGTCATGCTTGCAAGGCAAGAATATTTCTGACTGAGCCACGCCTCCAGCCCCATGATTCAGCTTTAAAGAAACCCCTTTCTGGTTGTGGTTTGTAAGTCTTTTAGCCTAAGAGCAACCACTGCTATTATTGAGCTAACATGTAGAACAGTGTAAGAAGAAGTGGCCAATGAAATTGAGAAAAGCCTGAAAGAGCCTGTTGTCAGACTTCCTTGGAGTACTATATAGCCATGAAAGACAGAGAACTGGTATCTGGCGAGGCTTGCTGCCATCTTCTTCACGTTATTTTGTATAGGTGGGGGTACAATGGGGAACTCTTTTCCTTAAACTGTGGAAAAGGTATTTGGTTTTCCACATGCTGAAAGTTAGATATGAGGTTGAGAAATTAAAATATCATGAACACAGGATCTTGAAGACTGCAAGACTAACAATAGTAACAGTAAAGGGAAGCTAACACTGTGTAGAATTTCCCATAAGTTATGCAGAGTCAGACAAATGCTATGCAGATTCATTCATCTAGTCTTCACCAAGACCCTGATGTTGATATGTTCTTATTCTAATTATACAGATCAGGCGTACCAAAGGCCATTAAGTATTTTTTCCCTAAATTCACGTATTTAACAAATGGGTGAACCAGGATATAAATTAGACAGTAGCACTTCTACGGCTGTTTTTTTTTCTCTTTCTTTTATTGTGTGTATGTGTTATCGTTGTTGTGTGTGTACAAATGTGTGCACATGTGTGAAGATGTGTGTGCATATGCAAGAAGAAGCAAGATATCGATGCTAGGTATCTTTCTCAATGTCTTAGTTAGGGTTACTATTGCTGGGATGAAACACCATGACCAAAGCAACTTGGAAAGGGAAGGGTTTATTTGGCTTGCACTACACATTACTGTCCATCATGGAAGGAAGTTAGGACAGGAACTCAAACAGGGTAGGAACCTGGAGGCCAGAGCTGACACAGAGGCCTTGGAGGAGTGCTGCTTACTAGCTTACTTACCATGCCTTGTTCAGCCTGCTTTCTTATAGAACTCAGGACCACCAGCTCAGGGTTGGCCCCACCCACAATGGGCTGGTGTCCTCTTACATCAATCGTTAATTAAGAGAGTGCTGTGTAGGCTCAGATGCTGCCCAGTTGAATGGAGGTCTCTTCTCAGTTGAGGCTCCTTCTTCTCCAATGACTCTAGCTTGTTTTAAATAGATGTAAAACTACCAGCACACTCATTTACACTCTCACTTTACTTTCTTGTGTTTTCACTAATCCTGGAGATTGCTGATTCAGTTAAACTGGCTAGCCAGTGATTCTCGGGGATCCTCCTGTTTCAGCCTCTCCAGCATTGAGATTGTAGACATATGCCACCCTGCCCAATTTTTGGGTGGAGATTCAAACTCAGGACCACCTCATTCCCACTTGTAAAGCACTTTCCTGAGAGCCACCTCCCCATATCAAGCTTCTTAAGATGTGTATGCATCAATTAAAGCGTCACATGTCTATGGTAAGACAATAAATGCTTGATAAAATAAATGCTGATTTTTAAAAAGTGAATTACTTTATTTTCTAGCTTGCAATGTGGGGACTTTTTTTTGATGTTTTGTATACATCTACTTCTAAAAGAAAGCTCAGGGATTTTGTGACAAGTCAGGGCTTGGTAAGGGAGATTGAGCAAATGAGTATTAGTAAATACTGGAAGCTCTCACATTTCAGGAAGTTCCTCTTGTTCTTCAAGGAGAGCAGTTGAGGAACAGGCAACTAATCTCTATTACTTCCCCCCACCCCCCCACCCCATGCCCAAGTTTAATCAGACGGTGAACTGTTCAATTAAGCTTGTGTCCTTTGCTGTCTTTTTCCAGCTGTTCCTGGATCAATCAAAGTGTAATTTGAGTGGTAGAGCCATGTTGGATGCTCCTGTCACATGTTCTGATGAGTTAGCATGCTGCTGTTGTCACACAGCTTCTTAAAAGAAGCATCATGAGAGCCTGCATGGAAATCGGCAATGTTTTGATTGCAAATAGCCTGCACGTGGAGGGGCTGCCCATGGTTGCACATGTTGCTTAGGCATGCGGCCAGCTCAGGAGTGATTGATGGGTACTCTGTTCCCTCCAGGTGCACATTCACTTGTGCTGGGAGAGGAATGAAGGGCACCTTTGGAAGAGGAGGGACTGTAGTAATCACTTCATCTTTCTTCTGCTCAATGCACACTCATTCCTGAAGGGTACATGAATGCTTACTCTTGTAGGAACTATCCTAGTCCATTACTCTGTATTGTGGATTCAATTCATACATTTCTAGTACTGTGTCACAGTGACAGTTATTGACTCTGGTAATAGCCTGATTGGATGCTTTCGTTAACTTGAAAGTGCCTGAGAAGGATCAAAAAGTAAAGTTTCAGTGGGTTATATTACCAGGGAATACACAGATGAGAAGATGTCATACTGGCTTTTGAATTTACAGTTTCCAACTCATGGGGATAGAAGAGAATCTGTACTTTTTTGTCATTGAAGTTGGCCCCTTTCCCTATTTGCCTGGTTGGCTAGGAAAAAGTCACCCTTGCCAGTTTGACATGATTTAGTTACTTTGAATTTGTTCAGTCACGTACTAAGTTCTCTTCTTTGTCCTCTCTTTGATAATGTTCTTAGAGAAGATTATCTAAGCTACACATTACCAAGTAGCGTGCAGTCCACACTGGCATTTAGAAGAGTGTGCTGTCCTTTTGACCCCCCTTTTGTTCTGACTTTATTGAACCATAAAACTCCTCTTGCATCCTTTGAGCTTTGTAGTCAGCATCTGGTGGCACTTTTCGTGTATGTGAACTTGGCTAGGTGTCTGGCTTAGATCTATACCACACCTCATGTCTAAACTCCGGCTGTCTTTTGTGAATACCCCTCTAAATACTCTCTTTCTTTTTTATTAAGGGTACCCAGGAATTTGTAGTTGCTTTTGGTGTAGGAAGTGAACTCAGAACCTCCCAAGAAGCATCCCCTGTTTCATCTGTTCCAAACCTTCACAAGGTTTATGGTAGCTTTCACATTACGTTGTTCTGAAGCTGTGTTGAATGAACAGTTTTCCTAAGAGCCTGCATGCGATCTCTTGTCCAAGTGTTTGGCATGTCTTCAAGTCTGAGAAGTGTATACAGCAGTCATTATCTGCCCACATTGGCATGCTCTAATATACCTGACCTCTTTAACACTTCCTACCATCCTTCCCTGCAAAGGTTTTAAGTGGTTTTTAGTGTTGGACTAAACTCCGTTTTATTCTTGCTCCAAGTTTTGTTCTAAAAATACCACTCTGAGTCATTTGAGTTCTTGCCAATTGTAATTTACAAACCCGTTGTCTTATAATACTACCTGAAAGTTTTGCTTTCTATACTTCTACCTTAGTTACTGGCTTTTAAGTGTCAGATTTTAATACCAAACCAAAGACATGACAACATGACTCTCTGCTGTATTTACTCAGTCCAGGAAGTACTGTTGCTGTTTTATTCAGTGGATAGGATAGGAAACATGACACTCACTGAGACTAAAACACATTTGTTACTATTTTAAAAATAGAATCCAGCTATAAAGCATTCTTTTTTTTTTTAAACTTGCATACACTTAATAAAAAGAGTTGAATCTTTCCTTTATTTCATTCTCCCCTCCACCACCCAGCCCTTCTCTGTCTCGGTGTCTCTGTCTCTGTCTCTCTCCCCCCTCTCTGTGGCCAGAGGAGATCTCAGGTATGCTCTTCTATAGCTCTCCATTTTATGATTCAGAGAGATTATGTTGAAATTCACTTAGGTAGGGACAAACCTGTGTCTGCTAAAGGTACAGTGCCATCTCCAGTGTAATTCTGTGTCCCTCTTGAATGAAATTAACCAAATGCACTTTGAATATATCCCATGAAGATCAAGTTCCTACACAAGTGTTTTATGTGAACACACTCTTTGAAAACTTCATATAACTTCCAAGTTTGAAAGAAATTCATTATGCAGTACTAAGAATCTCAATTTTAAAAGACACCTAGCTGTGTATTCTGTTTTGATACAAGTTCAGTGAATTAACAATCCAAAATGGGTCCCCAAAGACTACTGAAACCCAGTAGTCGGAACCTTTTGTCATAATGCTCTTGTAGCAAATATATTAATTGGCAGAATAGACTTTAAATCCAACATGAAGAAATGAGAGCAAAGGAGAAAGAACACAGAAACCAATCTCTGCCTGGAACCTTGATTGATGTTTTTTGTATTACTTTGTAAACTAAAGCTAAATAGCAAAGGCAAACAAATACAGGAAGAAAAAAAAAACATTCAAAAGGCAAGGTCTCTGTTTCATCAGTTCATGGTAGAAATGATGGCAGTTACAAAGTCTGTGATAAATTTAAATAGTACTGATGAGCACACCAGAAACCCAGAAAACTCCAACATTCACCATTCTCTTCACCAACGACACCAGAAGCATTGGGATGGGAATTCTGCAGCTTTTGACCTTTGAGATGCCGATAAGCCTCCAAGGTGTATTATCTATTATCTAAAGGTGGATTATCAGTTTTGGATTCTTATTTCCTCAAGTCACTGAAAGGTTCAATTATAGTACATTGCTAAGGGGTTAATTTTCAAACCAATGAGTGGTAAGAAGGGCTAGTGTTAAGCGAGAGAAAAAGCAATTATAACTGGTGAAAATCTTTTCATGTGAATAATTTGCTTTTGCATTTTCTATGTATTTTGGATGAATGTCAATTTCCTAGTTCAGTCTGGATGGAGTGGTAGGTAAAGGCCGGATGATCAGACTAGTGAGACTCTTGTAAAAGGAACTGTCTTGTTCCCCCAATGCCCAGCATGAACTATACAAATAACACCTGCCTAAGCAGCAGTCTGAAGTCCTGAGTGTTGACACATCCCAACGCTCTTGAGGTGTTACAGCACGTTGTTCAACTGCAGTCTTAATCAAATATGATACCTTAATTCAAAAGTGTGTATCTATGTCACCAATTTGTGGTAAGCTGCCACACTTCCCCAAATACTGGTATTTAATATGGAAATTATTAAACAGCTGTTATTAGTTTAGAATCAGAAGTGGTATGATTCATCCACCACTGTTTGTAGCTGGTGTGTTTACACTGAGTTTGGACTTGCATGGAGACTAAAACAATCCACTTGACTACCAAACACCTGCTGTTTCTTCTTCCATATTTCTCCCCAGAACTACTCATCTTTTCTGGCTAAAAGAACGCTCATATATGTACATCTATCTATCTATCTATCTATCTATCTATCTATCTATCATCTATCATCATATATCTATCGATCCATCTATGTATATATCTATCCATCATCCATCATCTATGTATGTATGTATGCATGCATGCATGTATCTATCTATCTATCAATCATCTATTTAGCATATATCTACTCATTCATTTATTCTATGTATGTATCGATCCATCATCTGTCCATTTATCCATCATTTATGTATGCATGTATCTATCAACTACTTATATATCTATTTTATCATCTATCTATCATCTACTTATCATATATCTATCATCTATGTATCTATCATCCATCCATCCATTCTTTCATCATCTATGTTTGTATGTCACCTGTCTGTCTACCTATCATCTATTTAACTAGCCATCTATCTATCATCTTTCTTTTGATGTATAAACCATGCATTTCTATCTATCTGTCTATCATCTATCTTCTTGCTGTGTAGACCATGCACAATGTTAAAATGTAAATAAATAACCTACTTAAGTGGCCTTTTTTTGTAATGATCAATGTACTCTTTTTCCATTTCATATGAATCCTTTGGTCTTCCTGCTCTGAGTGATGATGATGTCAGTCATTATCTTCCATCCATTAGTCATTTTTCTTTTTTCCAGGACTTAAATCAGTAATAAAATGGTGTAATGATATAAAGAATTAGTTTCACAATTAGTAAGGTGATTTGTTTTAGGTTTCTTTCTTGTTCTGATAGATTATTCACATTTTAAGGAACATTATGGATTTTGTAAGAACTTATATTTAATTTTTAATTAATCTTTATCTTCATTTCTTCCCATGTAGAATGAGGGTTTAGTGGCTCTTTATGAAAAATCAAAACTCTTCTTTTTAGACAGGATCACTATGGTGTTAAGACTAGCCTCTAACTCACAATCCTCTTGATTTGGCTTCTCAAATGCTGGGATTATAAGTGTATAGCATTGTTCTTCATGAGAAATTAGGAAAATACAATTCTATAATAGCAAACCTTATTTAATTCATTAAAGTGAGGCATATTTCTGCATTTAATTTTAATAATTGACTTTCCATTCTTTTATTTTTCAATGGAAATTATCTTGTCTATCATAACTACTTTGTGTTAATGTTCTTTAGAATGGCATTAATCCTTATTTAAATATTATTCTATAGTTAGAAATCACTTCTTTGACAACCACTGGGAATTCTACGGAAATGCGTGGCATTATTTTTCAACAGCATCCAAATACTTCCTCATGTTTACTTATAATCCTGTAATAAAACATATCTTATTCAAAATCAAGTACAAAATATTACTAATATCACCATACTCTTGGCCATCATATTTAGTATCATTTATTTTATCTGATTTTAGTCACATGACTAATACATCGCTTCATTCTCCATGTGGAATAATTAGCTTATCAGAACTAAGATTCAAAAAAAAAAAATCTCCTCATGAAACAATAGTACTTCTGAGTACAGAGGAAAGCAGCATAGTGATTAACTTTATAACATCTTTTTAGATTTTTTTCTTAGTCATTCACAGATACAGTTATAAAATTTGGGCATGTGCTTGCATGCATCACTAATGTTATACCATACACATCACTCTGTATGATTGCTTTTTCTTTTAAATAAAAATACTCATCAGTGTGCCTTAGAGCTTGTTCCATTCAAGCCCCATTATAATAAATAAGAAAAGCTTGAGAAGACAGCTTAACCAAGTTTGCTTCAGCTTCCTCATATGTGTAATGGGAATAACAATTGTATCACTGAAGCATGATGCTAGTTAATGTCTGCAGAACCCTAAGAGCAGAGCTTCCATGCACTAATACTGTGCCAGTGCTTAAATCCACTCTGATCTTGTGAGATGCTGCAGAATATTTCAGTGTGGTCTTATACATTTTTCCCCCCAGAAACATCTCTATTGATTACTTTGAAGCAAGGCTCAGAATTCCCTGCAGTTAGCTCAAATGAGCAATGAAGTTGTAGGTTTTTAAATAATTTATTTGGTCTATTTCATTGACTAGAAACATCTTTCATTTAACGTACTAAATTCTCTTCTTAGACACAGCACTGTGGTACAAGAACGCTGCTTAGTGCTGGGCGTTGTACGCATGCCGTTAATCCCAGCATGGGAGGCAGAGGCAGGAGGATCTCTATGAGTTCAAGGCCAGCCTGGTCTACAGACAGAGTTCCAGGACAGGCTCCAGAGAAACCCTGCCTCAAAAAACCAAAAACCAAAAATCAAAAACCAAAAACCAACCAACCAACCAAACAAACAAAAACGAAATCTGTTTAGGTAACTGCCTTCCCAGTTTCTCATGACAGTTGATTAGCTTGCTCGTGCCATTGGGTGATAGAGAAGGAAAAGGTGCTGGAATCAGCGCTAACCATTGGACTATCCTTGATTCCCACAGAGGGATGAGCTGTTGGAGATGTGTTAGTCCTTAGTGTGTTTCTTGTTCAGTCTGTTCTTTGGCAGTGATACTGGATTCTAATGTGGCCCTGTGTTACTTATTCGAGGTGATCTGCCTCCAGGAGTCTTTTTTTTATATAGATACCAGTACTTTCCTTTCCTGTTATTCTTTCTGAACCTCTGCGTTTTGACACTGAGGACTAGGATAGTTCTGGGTTTCTTGGTCCTGGAATGCCATGGGCATCCTTCTTCACTATTGATGGTCTATGTCCATTGTTAACTTACTCCTTTACTTTTGTGAAGAGTGGACTCTGTTTGCTGGAAGTGATGAATTTGGGCCCTCTCTTCCCTTATGCCACACCTCCTCCTACCCTCTGATGTCTTGCAATGGTAATAGGAAGAAATTAATTGGCCGTTTAGTATGGCGTGGTATGAAAAACTTCCATATAATCTCAATCTTCTAGGCTGGGCTATGAGAAATTAACATTTAAGGTGCAGAAAGTCCTTTCTCCCTGTACATGTCTGATTATTTAGAACTATTGCCTTCTGGGTGAAATGCCATTGGTAAACTAGAAGAGAAATACAAAGTGCTTTAAGCTTGTTTTACAATGATAACATTCCTAAAGTAGTTCAAATAAATGTGTGCAGGTAGGCAAGGGCCAGGAAAGCTAGTTTCAAAATAAAAAGAAAATTAATACATTTAAATGTTATCTACATGGATTCATTGATGGCATGGCACATATTGTCTATACATTCATAACTTTGTGCATACATTTTTGTATTTCTGAGTTGCATATTGAGAAATATAATTACCATAGAACATATTTTTACTATATAGTGACAAATTGCATTAGGCCATTTTTATTTCATTTCATTTTGTAGCATATGTGTCTGTGTTACACATGTCAGAGGACAGCTGTGGACTTCTGTTCTCTCTTCTATCATGTGGGTCCCGGGGATCAAATTAGGGTCTTCAGGCTTGACTATAGGATCCTTGACCTGATGAGTAAGCTCTCTAGCTGTGATAGACCACTTTGATACTCTTCCTGTAGGTCACAGAGAGTATTGCTTGCTAATGTTAGACATTTCATGTAATATATTCACTCAGAAGTCACGCAGCAACCCTCCACAGCTGTGATCATCATTCCCATTTACATATGAACAGAGGTCTGAAGAGTTAAAACAACTTGCTGAAGAGTAGTATGGAATCCTTTACAAACCAAGCCCAAGAATTATACCAACTCCTGTTCATACTGGAAACATATTGTCATGTTAAGCAAATCATCATGATGGTGACAATTACTGTTTTCTTCACATCTTAATAAACCAGGATAAAAGTAGATTATATTGTAAATAATGTCCTCCATTAGCTCAGTTTAAGTAGCTATTTAACGGTCAAGGGCCAGTGTTGGCCACTCAGCCTTTTGGCCCACAGCCATTAAGTACACAGGGAAAGGGCACAAAACTCAGTTGAATTGGGTGTGGAGATCAGTTGCAACAATAAGGAGTGGGAGGCCTCAGGCATTGCCCTGGGACTGGAATTGTCAGGGGTGTACCTTATCCAGAGGGACCCATGTTGTTTGAAGTCAGCCTCAGGTACTACTGCAGACATTTTTATTGAGACAGGACATAAGCCAGATCTTCGGGTCAGAAGAAGAGAAAAACTATTTGGACAGAGTTGTGATATTTAAAAATCTCTCCCTTTGTATCTGTCACCTCGCCAATCAAGCTCCTCCAGGAGTAAATTGTCAGTTAAGGATATGCATGTCCTGTAGCCCAGAGTGTGTCCTGTTTGTAGCACTGGCCCCAGCCCGAGGCACATCTCTGGCTGCTCTTTCCTATCTATAAGTTACAGTCCTGGCCTCACAGACGGTACACCCTGTTCAGCAGCTGCAACTTGTTATCGGCTTTATCCAGAATAACAAACAGAACAAACACGTTTTGCAAGGGTTTCCCTCCTCTTCTGTAGAGAAGTAGGGATGAAGCAATCAGTGAAATGCTGATTGATCAGTGTGCTGACTTGGAGAAGTCCAAGGCCACATTAGTACAATTAACCCCATAAAATGAAAAAACAAGAATTCCTCTTACAACTTTATTTAAACTAGTTTAGTTTTTCTGTGTAGTTCAATTTTGTTTTGTCCAAAGGAATAAGAAAAGTTTTTTTTTTTTTGCTTCATGTATTATAATTTACTCATGTAGATTGCCTTTCCATAGCATGATGGCTAGTTTTTGTAAAGAGAACTTATAGTATTTGGCTAGTGTTGCCTGACCAGAGAGAGTTGGAATTGTGTGAAACAAACTGTACAATGACAAGAGATTGTCAGTGAACCAGCTTAATCATATTCCACCTACTCCCACAGGTACACGCTGGCATCTTTACCACGAACTGAGCCATCTCTACAATCCAAGCATCTTTATTTTCTCATCACTTCCCCTATTTTTTTTTTAATTCATGTATGCACTGTATGGATCTTTCAGATCTGCCTAAGTAGTTCTTTGAGCATACCTTTGTGTGCTGGGGGAAGGCTCTCTCTTTCTCTCTGTGTGAACACGTGGAGACAGAGGGTGATGCTGAGTGTCTTCTTCTGGCTTCCACTTCACTTTTTAAGACAGGCTCCCTCATTGATTTTGTAGATCACCTCTATGGCAAGAGTAGGTGCTCAGCATATATCAGGGAGCCTCCTGTCTCCAACTTTCCAGTGCTGAGATTGCAGGTGGGGAACCACCACCTTTTTTGTTTTGGTTTTTGAGACATGGTTTCTCTGTGTAGCACTGGCTGTCTTGGAGCTAGCTGTAGATTAGGCTGATCTCAAACTCAGGGATCTGCCTGCCTCTGCCTCCCTAGTGCTGGGATTATAGGTGTGTGCTACCATCTCTCAGCTACCTTTTTTTAAAATTTAATTTATTATTTTACATGTTGATCCCAGTTCCTTCTCTCTCTCTCCCTCCTTCTTCCCTCCCTCCCTCACTTTTACCCTCTCTGCCCTCTCACACGCACCCTAACCACCCTCCCTCCCATCCCCCACCCCAATTCCATATGTAGAGGAATGCCATCCAGTTGGGGTCATGTAGATCTGACAGGACATGTGAAGTAGGGACTAGGGCTTCTCTACTGTCTCTAGGTTAAGGCAGTTATCCCTCCATGGGGGATGTGTTCGCAAGGTCCTTTTGTGCACCAGGGATAATTCCTGGTTCCACTGTCTGAGGTCCCTTAGACTGCTCAGTCCTTCTGGCTGAGACCCATATTCAGGGAGGCCTGAGTCAGTCCCATGCTGGCTTCCCAGCTATCAGTCTGGGGGCCATTAGCTCCTCCTTGTTCAGGTAAGCTGTCTGTATGTGTTTCTGCCACCTGGTCTTGTCCTCTCCATCTTCATCCATCGACTCAGTGTTTATGTATGGGTGTTTGCTCCTGTTTCCAACAGGTATTAGATGAGGGCTCCATGGATAAGTTAGTTGTTTATCTCACTATCCGGGAAGGGCATTTGTGGTAGCCTTTCCATAGATGCTCAAATTGTTAGTTGATAGTAGTCTTGTAGTTCTCTAGACCTTTCTTTGGGTTCAATTTTCTCTTCAAACCAATATTGGCTCCCTCTTTTATGTTCTCTCTCTCTCTTTTTAACAAAATTTTTTTATTGTGGGTGATGGGGCATCCAGACTCTGGCCCTCATGTTTAGATGGCAAGCACTTTATTGATGGAGACATCTCACATTTTAGCAATCATTTCATTTGTCTTAGAATTTAAGGTCTATTGTGGTTATTCCTTTCCTGATACCCTCATGTTTCATACCTCTATTTCTTCCTATTTAGCCAGGTAATGCTTGCATCATGGGTGGGTAATATGCCGTGTATTAGGCTTTACACATGCCTCAGGAAATAGCTGATGAAAACCATGTTCATGGACAGTCTGATGTCACTACAAATCCATAATCAATGTCTCATAAGAAAATATGATGCTATTGAGTCTTGTCATCATATTGTATGGAGCATACGACCCTAGTTTTCTAAGGGGTTTTCTTTTTCTTTCTTCCTGTTTTTTAAATATTGATAATTTAATGCATGCATATGATATGCTTTGATCTGGTCCACCTCCATTCCCTTTTCTCAAATTTCTCCTCTATTTATCCCATCACGACTCCTTCCCATTTTTTTTTTAACTTTCTGAGTTTGCTTAAGTTCTTCCAGTATACAAGTACACTTCCAGTGTACAAGTACAGAGACATCTACATGGGAAGCCTATCAGAGCCCACATCCTTGGAGTTCTCTCAAACCTTGCAAACTGCAACTACATCATTAAAAAAGTGGAAGCCCTAAGGTGTCCATGCTCTCCTCTTTACACCACTGAATTTGTCAACTTCTAGCAAGGAACAGTCGTCTACTCCTCCTGTCCTCCAGTTATACCAGCAGAAAAATACTAGCTTATCAAAAGTGACTTATTTCCTATGCTCTTCATATCCCCTGTTGCCACTCTTTCTCCAAGTCTTCACTCTTTACAGCTCCACTGTCAGGGCAAATATCCTACAAATAAGTTCTCATTACCTTTCATCTCAAAGCACAGCCTCAAATCCCAGAAATAAGCCAAACCAAACCAAAAAACAAATGACAGCAATAAAACTCACAACAAATAAAACTTGCCTGTCTCTATTCTCATCTGGATTCTATTTTTTAACTGCCTTTTCCCTCAAGTCATCTCTTTATCTCTGTGTGTGTTCAGGCATGCATGTGTGTGTATGCATGCATGTATGAATGTGTGTGTGCATGAGCATGTGGGTGTGTGAATATATTATGTATATAGGCATGTGTGTATGTGTGTATATGTGTATGTGCACATGTTCATGCTTGTATGTGTTTGTGTATGCATGTGTGTACATGTTTGTGTATGCATGTGTGTGTGTCCATGTTCATGTGCATGCATACACCTGTAGGTGTTTATTTTTTCATCTGCTTGCAACTGACTTCTCCCTCCACCACTTTGCCTGGATATGTGATTGACCACAAGGTAAGTCTAGCTTTGCCTCTGTCTACAGAGGATGGATCTGGAGCACAGACTGCAGGCAAGGGTTGGCATGTGGTAGAGAAGTTCAGCCTTTCTTGACTTTGGGATGGAAGAAGGAAACACTTTTCTGGGGAAAAGGAGCCATGGAGGAGTCTTCAGCAGCCAGTTTTCATGGTGGCTTGGAGATGAGTTCATTGGCTCAGTAAAGAAATCTGTTCAGGGTACTCAGACAGGTCTACCACTCACTGCTGTCTTCTTACATGAATTTACCTTACAACAAGCAATGTGCCACACACAGCCCTCCTTAATGTTTTCTAAAATTTTATAATATAAATAAAACAATTTCACTTTCTAAGTTAAGATCCTTGAATGTCTTCTTACTATACTCAGAATGACAAATCAACATTTGAAATATATCTTTTCAACCCCTCTAGAGTCTGGGGTCTGACTTCTCTCAGATACTTCCTGATAATTTTCTCTGCACACAGGATTTTCCCTTCTAGTTGGAATGACCTCCTTTCCACAGTATCCACTTAATTATTATGTACCACCCCATTTTATCTGCCTGTAGCTACTTGGATAAAATTTGTTCCCACTACTATTTTATACCACAACACCCTTATCTTACTTGTAGTTTTTATAATCAAATGCAATATGGGGTGTGACTGAATACTAAACTCTCCTAATACACTGAAATATCCATGTAATACAATTTTCTATTACTGTAACAAAATATCAGAGGTAGTTTATAAAGAAATCATTTTCCTGATGGTTCAGGAGGTTCAAGAGTATGTCATCAATGTGGATTCTGTTGAGAAGACCATATTTGACATCCCAGAAGGCACACAAAAGTAAGTGAGTCAAGAATCAGAGATGTGGGGAGGAGCTAGCAACAGCCTTCTTCTAGGCTTAACTTCTTACAGGTTAAGCTAAGATTGCAACATCACAGGCCAAGTTTCTAAACTATGAAGCATAAAGCAATACCTTTAAATCATATAATGTTCTGCTTCTGGCTTCCAACACTTGTGATCTTACAGCGCCAAATTCAATTTTTCTATCTCCACTATCAATACTCATGAAAGTTTTAGCAATCTTCACATCATTCAAAAGTACAAGTTTAACATCTCATCTGAAGCTCAAGGGAAAAAAATAACTATTTTAGCCACAAACCTTTGAAAAATGCAAAACAAAGTTATCTATTTCCAAGAGAAAATACTGTGATGGGAACGGGGAATGTTTATTCCAAAAAGGACACGTGGGCAAAGAAAAAAAAAAAAAAGAGTAAACTCACAATAAACCCCTTAAGTCTACACTTGAGAACACTTCGATGAAGAGTGTGTCTGCAGGGCCTTGGGAAGCCCTGCCCCAATGGCTTTGCTAGAGTGTGTAGTAGGTTGCTGATGGTTCTCTTCTTCTAGTGTCCCCATGGTCATGACTCCACTATGCATGACTACATTGAGGACCCTCTGCAGGATCTTTGACCCCATGGTAAGCTTTCACCTGCCCATCCAGGTTAAATGCAAGCTCATATGTCCTCACGATTCTTTAACCTGAGGGACCGGCCCTATATGTGCACCATGATCTGTCACTCAACCAGTGCCTGGGCCTGTTGGAACTATCGACAAGTGGAAAATCTTTTTGAAAACCCATGAGGTGTATCTTGAAGTATCTCTGGTTTGAAAGCCTATGGATGGTGCTTGAAGACTTTTTCCAGAGACAATTGTGCCCTGGACCTAGGACTGGAGTAGAACCTTGATGATTTTGGAGATGTGCTTGAAGCTTTTCCCAGTTGTGCTGAAGGGAAGCTAATGACCCCCACATTTTTCTGGGATAATTTCTTTAGCAGGTGGGTTGCTGAACTGACCATGTTTTCATTGTCCAGAAAACATGCCCTTTTCTTCTTCTCTACTCAGGCTGGGAAATTTTCAGATGTTTCTCCTCTGTTGTCTCTCACTTCAGCAACTCACTACTAGTCTAACTAAATACAGTCAACAATACCCATGGCGATAACCAAACCTTTGTGGCCAATTCTGTTAGAAAAAGCACTCTATTGCTTTTAAGCCTGGCCTTCTATAGAATCTTTGGGCATGTATACAATGCAGGCAAGTTATTTTTCAGTGGGTCTATAATGTTAGCCTCTTCAATATGATCCTACTTTCTATGAGCTGAGATATGTGACAAATCTCCACCTTCCAAGTTATCTGCCCAGAATCCATATATTGCCTTTTCTAGTCCCCCTCTTCTGGACTCTTCCAGCTACTACTTGTCACATATTTTTTCAGATATAGTTACAGTGATGACCTTATTGCTCAACACACATTTTCTATGTAACTTGGTTTTCTGTTAATGTAATGAAATACCCAAGATTGAATCCTTTATTACAAAAGATGTTCATTTGGCTCATAGTTTTAGGGATTGATGGAAATGGTACTGGCATTGGCTCTAGTGATATTCTCACAGTGCTTTTTATTATGGGGGATCCAGAGTGAAATTGCATGATAAGACAGAAAACTAGAGCTGAGGTGGGGCCAGCAAGCACCTCTCTTCAGTGTAACTTGTTAAAGGTCTCACTGCTTCTCAACATTGCCCTACCAGGGGCAAGCTAACAACATGGGGGCTATACTCGAACCATGCCTGATCTCAGCACCCTGATTCACTTATATTTGTTAATACCCATGAGGTGGGAGGTGGGAGAGCATGGTATTGCATTTCACCTTTGTATAATAGAATATCTGGTATATAGTAAAGGCCACTCAACTTTCTGGTTGAATAAATGAATAGATGGATGGAAGATGTGAATGAATGAGTTAGACGAATGTATGGTAAATAAAAGTGGGAAATTATAGGCTGAAAATTTATTTGGGGAGAAATCATACCAGAAACAGGACCACCGCAGGTTCTCATCCCAAAGATACCTCTAGATGCTCTCTGTTTCCGACCAGGAAGTAAGAAGTTGAGTCAGTGCAACAGGTGTGGGCAGGATGGATATCTCACTACAGTAGACAAACAAAATAAGGGATCAAAAATGTTTATCTTCAGTGATTATTCCTTAACAAGTCTATGAAGGAGTTCAACATAGATTGCACCAGGAGAGATTCCATCAAATTGAGTTTTCTGAGATGGGGACAAGCTCAATGGCAAAGCACTGATCTACCACGTAGGAAATGCTAGATTCAATCCTTAGCAACTTAAAAAATTGGTGTTTTCTCCTGAAACAACAGAATACGGTGGGCATTATCTTAGCAGCTTATGTATTGCTGTCATTTTAATGTCATTGATTTGCTCAGATTCTAGAAAAGTTGGCCTCTATGCTGATGAATTGGTTTGCTAAGAGTAAAATGGAGTTATGAGAGAGCCAGGGTTAGAGCTAACCTCTTCTTTTTGACTAGCATAATATGCTTGCTTACTTACTATTTGTCAAAGAAAGAATCTTGGCATTAGCTTTATATTAGATTTGATGCCAGCAGCTCCCTTCTGAAATGTGTGACTGTAACTATTCCTCTGCTATACCCCATATCTGGTGAGATCACCTTTTACTACCCAGTCTTTCTCCATGATCATTGATCTTTCTTGGTTTTCTTATAAGAAGATGATATATAAGAAGGTTAAATAACTCAACCCCTGTAAGGAAATTAATTCATAAGAAAGCTCAGATTAAGATGTAAGATTGAATTGTATAAGTACATGGTTATGCTTTTATCCCCCATTTTAAACATTTAATATTAAAAACTCTTAACTCTATTGATAACTAAGATTTAAAGATATCAAAGGGAGACTAACGGAAACCAGGATGCCTCACTTTCCGTAACAGAAACACGTGTATTTTCCTTAATTAAATATCATTTACACATGCAAATGCTACGTAAAACATTTTTAGGGCCATAAATTATTTTCAGCCCGATTTAATTAGAATTCTCATATTAGTATGAGAATGCACAAACTCCTTAAGGTGAAAATTTTTATTGGGTTTGAGATAAAGTTGCAAGTTGGAGTACATTTTTGCTGGTAAAATCATTCTGAAACATAGTTAATGTGCAAACCAATAACTGCCATTTAGTAATGACATTCTGTGAGACATTTGTGAGCATTTTTGCTAAGGAAATATGCTAATTTTGGGTTTTTTATTGGATAAGTGTTCAGCACATTCCCTCCTCTAGTACTTGTAAGTCAGGTGGTCCGAGAAGGCCCTGATTCTGTTGGCTCCTGCGATAGGGCTTGTCTCATGGACTTTGAAGCCATTTCTTTTCTACAGATGAGATAAGGAAAGGTGTCTCATTTTAGGTCTGGAAGAAACTCGGAGCCCAGTATCAAGGTAGTGAAGTAGTTATTTTCCCAGACATAGCCTAGAGTTCGAAGCCTGAAGAGAAAGCTTAATTTGCTTTTTAAAAGGACTGTACTAACTTGGGCCTGGACATGGCAGTCTTGTTTCCAGCCATCTTGAGTCTAAGCTTTAACAGTCAAAAATTTGTTTGCTTTGATTTTGATGTGGCCCATCTTTTCTTAGCTGCTCACACTCAAGATCTGGAAGAGGAGGAGCAGTGGTGAGCTGAGTACTTCATTAGATTCTGATGAGGAGTTCTTGAGAAAACTGATTATTACTGAGCTTACAAACTCTTATAACTTTAATATAACCTGGTATGAACCTTTTTGTTTCTCTATGCCTTTTAGTAATTATATGGTGGTGTGTTTGTTGGGTGGGATAAGCAATGAAGATTCATTATTTCATGAGCATTTGGGGTTTATTTAAAAATTTTCTGGTTTTTTAAAAAAATATTTTGACTCATGTGTTTTTAGCATTGAATATTAATCTGAATATTAATCTAAACTCATGCTGAAGTATATTTTATCCCGGACTTACAGTACCTATATTTTTAGAAAACATCTGTTTTTTAATGATTCATATGAGGTTTCATTTTAGATATTGTCTTTTAGTCCTGCATATGCTAAAAGTTTAGCTAATGTGCTCAGTATTGGTAATCAGATCTTTCAGCCACAATTGTCCATGTACAAAATCTGATTCTTTTATTTTGAGATGTTGTGGGATCTGAGGGGCTTCTTAGAGCGTGGGTCAATTCCTTTGGGATATGTGAGATGATGTGGGGGGCTTTTTGATTTTTGTGAACTGTACAGGCATGCATTCACACTTTATAGCTGCAGGGCTATAAAGGCTACTGGGGAGAAATATTGATTTAGTCTGTTGTCCTTGGATCTTGAGGGTCTTGTGCTTCTTAGTTTTGCAGTTCCCTTTGTCTTTATTGTTCAGTTGATAGCAGAGAAGATGTGTCTGTTTCTAAGGATGAATTGTAAAGACTCTTTGAGTGTGAGCTTTTGCAGGGCAAGCCTGTCTTCCACTCCCATTTCTATTCTCAGAACTTTTATCGCCACCCTTTGCCTGTAAAAGACTTTTAGTCAACATTGAAAGAATGGCCCATGAGAAGTAATATTTGCTACTATTTCCTATTTGTTGATGCTATTTGAAGATCACAGAACAAAACATGGAAGAAATGAGACTAGGGCTTTGGAAAACTGAACGTGTTGCATTTCTTAGTCTTGCCCTGTATTTAAAAGCATCACGGAGATACTTATTATTATTTTTTAGAATAATAGTTTCAGCATAGTGGATAATGTTATAAAGTGGTGACTGATACAAACATGTAAACATGTTCATGAAGATTGTGTCTCAGAAAAACAGCAGGATTTTGTAGGCATTTGAAGGTTTGATAGAATTCAGGCAAACAGAGAAAGTTCACTATCATTTAACTTCAGATTGCCTCATAGGGCAAAGCATTGCATTAGTTTATGTTGGCTAAGGGAGTTGCAGTGTGCTTTATTTGTTTTTCCTCTGTCAATTCCATTTTGTACAGAGAAAATCTTAGTAAACACGAGTTGGATGGTTTTTGACACAGTGAGTGTCAAGCCACCGTGAAGACTGAGTTATGTATTTAATATATGTTATTTTGTAATCACACCTATTTTCCTTGAACTTTTTTCTTCTTTCCACTTGATCTGCTGTGTCCTATGTTTTTTCTCTGGTGTAATTTGCGTGGCAAGAGGAGAAAAATATCATCCTGGATCTTGAGTACTAGGACAGATTGGAGTCCAGCCAGTTGCCTTAGTAAGGCAGGTGAAAGAATTCACAGAACTTGACCCTCCCATGCCCCAGGCTCTGCCAGCAACCTGACTTAACAGTCATGCTCAAGAGCCATTTTGACTTGTCACCAACCCTGCCCATACCTAGAATATGAGCCCAAATGCTATTTACAAACTCTAAGGGCTGAAAAATAACCCATCAACAAAGTAATGATGCTAAACTAATATATTTGCTACTCATTACATTATATAAGCATTTAGTTCATTGTAAACATTATTTAGGAAAGGACTTCCTCTTTAAAATATGGACTTTCATAGTACTGATTCTGGCCTCATAGTCAATTAGTTACAAATTTAATTTGTACATGTAGACAATTTAGAACTTATTTTTGAGATATTAAAAGTGTTTATTTCCATCTTTGCATTATTGTTTCTCAGGTCACTACAACATTTTAATTTTCTTTTATTAAGACAAGTTGTGCTGTATCTTTACAAAAAGTAACTACCTTGTGTATTGAAAAGAAAACCGAAATGGGAGATTTTTTTTTTTTTTTTTTACAATGTAAGGAGCAACACATCTTTTGTGTTGTGTTCAAAGAACAACTGAAATGTTTTGATTCACACGTGAATCTAAAAGTTACAGTATTGAAAAGTGCATGGGCAAAGCCACTGAGCTTTCGCTATGACTAAAGTTTTCTAGTGTATGCCCTATAGAGCAAAAGAAGAAAATGATGTGTTAACAAAAGAGTTTACTTAAAGTATGTTCGTCTCTTATTTAAAGGCTTGTCTACGAATCAGTCTATCCACAGAGCGTACAGTTGCATGTGTTCGAGATCTGGAGATGAATTGGATCCATTTCTGAGTGAATCCTCAGTTTCTAGGATAGTAACAACATTTCATACCTGGACCTTTGCATTCTTATATCACAAGACTGTTCCCTAAAATTCCTTCGTTATCTTTGATTTAAGTTTTTAGGGCTGTAATAAGAGAAATGGTGTTGAGTGAATCAGTTACAAATGAATTGGTTAGACAATATTAGAAAACCAGATATGGAAAGTGTCCTTTTGAGTCAGAACAATTAATTTTTGAAGAATGCATTCACTATTGTTAGTATAATTCTTAATCACATTTGAAAAGCTTTCTTTTTTCCAAGTAAAGGTAATGTACCATCTAGACTAACCCAGAACTAGTTAGACTCTGATCATGATATTTCTCCTATTCTTTAGAACTTGTCTGATTGTTCTTTTTTGTTGGACTACTAGAACTACTGTTCAACCTCAGTAATGTACCATCTAGACTGACCTAGAACTAGTTAGACTTTGATCATGACATTTCTCCTATCCTTTAGAATGTGTCTGATTGTTCTTTTTGTTGGACTACTAGAACTACTGTTCAACCTTAGTATCTCATTACGGCTGATTAAATTTATTTTTCTTTTTTGAGACAGGGTCTACTGCAGCACAGCTGGCCATAAACTTCCTATGTAGCAGACACTGGCCTTGAACTCCTGGCCTTGCCTAAGTGTTAGGATTTTCAGGCACATCCACAAATGCTCAGTTAGTTAGTAACTTTTAAACACAATATTTCTTTTCATAGTTTTTAACTTGTAAAAAATGATTTATTTGCTTTTGCAGTTCCTGAAGTTTCGAAGAACATCCTTTATTTCCCAATCCAGGATCAACTGATAGAAACACATATTTTCTTCTTCCCAAGCTGAGAATGATCTTAATGAAGGCAAACACAGCTTATGGATGAATGATATCAAATAAGCAACACACACACACGCGCGCACACATGCACATACAGTACACTTAATTCTCCAACATTCAAAGCCATACCATATTGCAAGTCAAGTAGGACACTGACTAATTGTTAACAGTTAATAGAATTCAAAGATCAGCATGTTGCTTTCTCTTCTTTTGTTGCCATTCCTCTCTATCTTATTATCTTTTTCCTTTCAGAGCATTACTTTTCTAAAAAAAGAAAATATTAGTCTCTATAAACAACAGTAGCATCACCAACACCATGTCCATCTCTACCATTTCCACCACCGCCAACACCACAATAACAGTACTCAATGCTTTATAATAGTACCATTCACAACCTACAAGACTGGAGGGAGAAATAATTGTGCGTTGCTTTCCTGGCGATCTGCAATAACATTTTAGGATAATGGAACTTAGAGTTTGTGAAAGTATTCCTCCAGTGTCCGAGAGAGTGAAACACATCTTCCCAGATCAAATTCCCCTCAAAGTAGGAGGCTGTAGAAGGTGTCAGATTTAATATATCAAATGTCCCGGCGAAGGGAGTGGAGTCAAAATTTGCGTAGATGGCCTGTTTAAAAAGTCCCCAACGTCATTCTGAAGTAAATAGCTCTCTTGCTTCACTTGGTCGGTACCTTCAAGCCCATTACACAACATACATTTAAACTGTGATCATCACACATGTTTAGTTTAAAAGGGTCCAGTAGTGTCCTGGCACATGACCCAAATTACCACCTCTCTTCTTGGTGAAGGTTGCTCTTTAGAGTCTTGCAAAATCATTTGTGTTTACTCTTGACAAGTTGAGAAAACAAGCGCATCAGTGCAGTTTGTTCTGTTCAGCACATTATAAGATTGGAGGTTTTTTGGCAATAATAAGCATTGTGTAGAAAAGGGTGCTGATGAATTCTTTTACCTTTTTGTAGACTTATTTTACTCATTAGAATGAACATGTATCCAAAGTTTTAGTCATTCTACTCTGTGAAATTTGCATTGTAAGTATGTTTAGATTAAGTTTTAAGAAAGTACTTTGACCAAGATTAGCTTGACTGACATTGTTGTTAGCATCTTTCCTCTTGCTAGTCAGTTTTAATACTACATATTCATAAAATTAATTTTATTTAAAATAATTATTAACAAAATTATTTTTATTTAAATTGTGGCAATTATTTGGAACTCAGGTCTACATTGACTCATTTATTTATTTATTTAATTAAATTTCATTTTACATTCCAATCCCAGTTCTCCTTCCCACCCTTCCCCTTGTCCCCTCTCACCTCCTCCCAACCTATCCCACCATCTACTCCTCCAAAAGAATAAGGTCTCCCCATGGGGGAGTCAACAAAGCCTGTTCCATTAAGTTGAGGCAGGACTAATCCCTCCTATCCCTGCATTAGGACTAAGCATGAATCTTATCATAGAGAATGGGCTCCCACAAACTAGTTCATGCACCAGGAATAGATCCTGGTCCTCCCATCAGAGGCCCCTCAGATAGATTCAGCTACACAATTGCCTCCCACATGCAGAGGGTCTAGTTCTGTTCCATAGGATCTTAATGGCTCTCTGTTTAGAGTTTGTGAGTTCCTATATGTTTGGCTCAGCTGTCTCTGGTGATTTTCCCTTCATGATCTTGACCCCTCTTCCTCATGTATTCCTTCCTCCCTCACTTCAACTGGATCCCAGAGTTCGGCCTTGTGCTTGGTTGTGGATCTCTGCATCTGCTTCCATCAATTACTGGATAGAGGCTCTATGAGGATAGTTGGGATATTCACCAGTCTGATTACAGGAGAAGGTCAGCCCAGGCACCCTCTCCACTATTGCTAGGAGTCTTAGTTGGGGTCATCCTCGTGGATTCCTGGGAGTTACCCTATCACCAGGCTTCTCCATAACCCAATAATGGATCTCTCTGTCAAGGTATCTCTTTCATTGCTCTCCCACTCTGTCCCTTCCCAAACTTGACCAGCCAGTTCCCTCATGTTCTCATCCCCCATCTCCTCCTCTTTACTCCCCAACTCCAGTTTACCCAGGATCTATGTGTCCCTCATGGTCCTCATTATTACCTAGCTTCTCTGGAGTTTTGGATTATAGTCTTTGCTTCACATCTCGTATCCACTTATAAGTGAACACATACCATGTATGTTTTTCTGCATTGACTCTTTTTAAGACTAAACTAAAGGCTTTTACTAAAGGCTTATTCAGTATCAAATAACTCAGGAATAATGAGAAGACTGTATGTTTGCCTAGATGTCAGTTTCTTAAGCACATAAAATAAAAGAAGCAGAAAAGTTAATTTAAAGGTTTCTTTTTGTTATATAAAGCTATCTATATAATTTATACTATTTGCCTTCTAAGAATGAAGGTGAGGCACTTGAATGTTTTCAACTTTCTTGAAATCATTTTTAGCTAAATCAATCCTATTTCATGATAGATGTTGTTTGTTTATACTGTCATGTTTTTTAAATAACTATTTCCGGAATTGGTTATTTTTTTTTTTAGTTATTCTAGATCTTTCTTCCAAGTGAATATGAAATTCAATGACACTAACCTACTCAGACTATGACTCTAGAATGAGCAATTCTAAACAATGAGCTATGAAATAGAAAACTACAGAATGTGATTTGCTATTGTAGTTAAGTCTTGCCAAGTCTCAGTCCACCCTGCCTGATCTGGGTCGCAGAAGAAAGATTGCTAGTGTAATTCACACGCTGCTATCCTTACACCCTCGGTAATTTTAAATTTAAATGTAATACCCAATCACTTCATTCTCTCATCAGTTGACTTTTCCTGAGGTTGCATTGTCTTCATTTTATGGGATGGTACAAATACTTCTGAGCTCTGAGGTCTGATCTTTGCACCTCCACTCATGCTTTCTTGTCATACTGGATCTTGCCCAGCCTGCCTTCTCCAACTCATTCTATGTTCCTAAGCCTGCTTTCCCCACGTACAACCAACATGGAGGGAGAGGATGAGCATTGGCTAAGAGCTGCAATCTAATGCTGGCTTTGTCACTTTTCAGTGAGTGTTAGACAATCTACTTATAATACTAGGACACTATTAGCTATAAAACAGAAAGAGCAGTTATTAATTCCAGGAATTGCTTCTAAGCTTAACAGATAAGGTATGCAGGTGCCTAGTAATGACAATAAATGGCAAATTGCTCAACATTCATGCCTGGAACTATTAAAATAAGTTTATTTAAATATGTATTTATATGTACATATACCTCCTCTTTACATAAATACATGTGATATTCTAAAACTTTGTAATCATAAACTCTAGTGTTTTAGCTTCTTCCGTAAGGTCTTCTAAATATATTGTTGAATAATTTCCTTTTTCTTAGCCTTAAAGAGGACTGAGTTTGATTAGTAACCCTGCATGTTATGATTTAAAGTTTTAATAGCCTCTGTCAAAGCAGTAAATTTCATATTTTATTCAGGATTTAACCTTCAAGTAAGCTTTCAGTTTCTATTCTTAATTCCAGATGCTGTTTTCTAATTATGCTTGATGCAAGTATAGTCAGCTATGACTAACTTAGGCCTCCGGTTATTCAGTAGCTATACTACATATGCCTTCCTTCTGGAAATCAATCCCCACAGCTCTTTGCAGATAGTTTTCTTCATTTTTTTTTTTTTTTTTTTTTTGGACTGACTTACATATGACCCCACTTGGATTTCACTTCACTGTGTTTATATTTGATAGTGTTGTCTTCCTTTTTCCAAAGTCACTTGAATTCTGAATCAACCTTCTCAGGAATTGCCTACTTTCTTTTCTCTTCACCTGTCCTCCATATACTTGGCTAACTCATATGAAACAGCCTACTCCCATACATTCTCTACAAATTGTACACACACCCAATGTCAGCCTAGGATACTCCTGCTTTAAGGTAGATTGAATCTGATATTTTTATTTCAACTAGCAACAATGTCACTTAACACAACTATGAGTACAACAAAATTTACTCTTGCTAAATAAAAGTACACACTGCATATGCTGGTGAACTCGTTCTCTTTATGGTGTTTTCAAACACGTGGGGGCTTCTAAATGATTGCTTTTTTATTATCCTAGACTATAAATCAAATGTACCTTGGGGTTTTATTGTGTGAAACCAATTTTACAAGGTCTCTTCTCCTGGTTCATTTTTCAACTTCTTTTATATCACTACTTCAACGTTTATGTTATCAAATGTTAGATTGATAAACACATTCATCATAATTGGTTCCTTACTTTCTGGCCCTCAAAATGTCAATGGAATCTTAATGGACATGTTTTACTTGATTGAGTTTTCAAAGACACTGATATATATATATATATCCATCCCTTCCTCAAACCACTTAATATCTGTCCATTGTCAGTATCAACATCTGACATGTTAATAAGCTACTAAAACAAGTTGAAATCTTCCTATTTAAATTTGAGTGAACTTTCTATCAGCATGCCCTCACTTTTGAGCAAAGAAAGTCTGTGCCTTTTATGTGGGTGTCATCCTCATCCTTTCCTTCAAAGCATAGCCTTCCTTGTTCACATCCTTACTGTGATAGTGCTCCTGTTATACTCTTTGGCTAATAAAACCACAGACTTGAACTTGACCACTCTTCCTTTTATATTTCATTTTCATGCATTCCCACTTGAATAAAAGAGTAGAGCTTTCTTTCAGGGAGCCTTTGCATTTTCTTTATTTTAAAATGTTTGCCTTCCCATCATGCCTGGCTTCTAACTTGATTATTTTTCTTTTCTAAAGAGACATTTGTAAAACTAGTTCTCTTTTTTATTTTTTTTCCTGATTCCTAGGCATCTTTATTTCCTCCTGTGTTTATTGACATAAAATTTTGTTTGCTACTGCTTAAATAATTGTCACATATCAGCCAGGAGTTTGTCCGTTCATCTGTTCATTCGTTCGTTCGTTCGTTCGTTCGTTCATTCATTCATCCATCCATCCATCCATCCATCCATCCATCCATCCATCCATCCATCCGTTCATTCATCTAGTTTCCCAAAGGTTCTATTGCACAATTGCCCATGTAGATGGCTTTTTGACAAAGGCTCAATTTCTTAGAATTGTTTCTGATTCATTAGCTGGAAAGTTATGCTTCAAGAATTGGCACTTTGGTAGTTTCTGTACACTTGAAGAGGAATTGCTAATGCTACTATTTATTCTCGACCTTTGGCCTTTATTTTTCACGATGAGTTGTTCACTTTCCCAATTGGTAGAAGCCTCTTCTTTTGACAAATTAAGTAAAGAGATTATCAGTGTCTCTGTAGTGGCAGTCAGTGTTGCTTTCTGTGTCCTCATTTTGAAATGATTACCATGGATGGATTAATGGGAACACAGATGATGTGACCAGAAGTGTTCAGTCTCAGCAGGAACCTAAACGTTAAGTGAATCCAAATGCTATTCAGTGCATTAAAGGAAAGATATAGAAGATAACAGCCAGGGGTAATGGTTGTATACACTGAAAGGAACACTTTAAGTTCTAATTGGTAGGTAAATTAATACACTGCTTTTGGAAAGATCATTAACACTATTGAATAAAATGGCAATATGGATATGCAATGAAACAGTAATATGAAACAGAAAAAAAATGAAAGTGGAACCATTGCATCTTTTTCAAATTAAGACTACTAAATAATTTTATAACAATAATAAGCATGTTTTTGATATGATTTTTGCTGCACAAAACACTAAGCAACTTCACTGAAGTCTTTATAGCTATGAAATTTACATAGACACAGATGTTAGAAGAAAATATACAAAAATGTCAATTGAGGTAATATTTGGGCTGAAACATTTATTTTATCTTTCGAATTTCTTTAAACATAGAAATGAAAATAAATTAATCATAGTAATCAATGTAATACTATGATGATAACAGATGCCTCAGTTGCAAAATTCTAAAATTAAGTACTTTAGAAGACTGAATGCTTCTGTTTTTTAAAGAGATGATAAGTAATTTTATTATTCAGTGATTATGTATACACATATGTATATTGTGCATGTGTGTGTGTGTGTGTTCCTGTGGCCTACAGCACATGAAGAACAGTTAGAAGACAAACTTGCATGTTGGTCTGCATCTTCCAGCTAGCATTAGATAGGCTTTCTTGATGTTTTTCACCATGTATGCCAAGCTAGCTGACCCATGAGCTTCCTGGAATTCTCATGGCTCTGTCTCTTTCTGCCCATTGGATCATTAGGACTGTATATGCAAGCTGTCCTTCCTGTCTGGCTTTAGATGGGTTCTGACTTAGCTACTCATGTGTGTACAGCAAGCATTTTACCCATTGAACCATCTTCCCAGTGCAGGGGGGTGAGGGGAGGAGAGAGAGAGAGAGAGAGAAAGAGAATATCAAGGCATTTCCTTTCCATTTCTTTTCAATTTATGGGAAAGAATAAAATAACTTTAAAGCGTTAGATTAAAAGGTAGTAGAATGCTTCCATCTTTTTCAAATGTGAGAAGTTCCTTGTTTTTATTTTTCTGTATGGGAGTATATAGGAGAAAATGACAAAGCTGTAAACAGTGGCAGCTCTGGTAAGTGCATGAATAAAAGAGGGCAAGTCCATGTAAAATGATTTCACTTTTCCAGACAAATGACTTATATAAGCTTAGAGGACCTGCAATGATCCAACTCATGAGGAACAAATTTTCTAAGACAATTTCTGCCACCCCTCGCAGTTGAATGTAGGCACCTAATGTGAAGAAAGCTTCATAAGAATGTGGTAAAAAAGAAAAAAAAAACCAATCAAATATGAAGAAAATTTTTCATGAAAGTGTACTATTTCTTTTAAATTTCATTACCTGACTTTCCTGATTCCCCACCCATCACCTCCTAAGCCCCACCCCCTTGACTTGCCCAAATGTAAGTTCCCTCCCACATGCCACAATGTTTGGCAGTTTGAGTGTGAGTTTTTGTTTATCTGAACACACTTTTATTCATTATTGGGTTATCCAATCTAGAGGTTGATCATGAAGTCGCAATGTATGATGTTTTCATCTCGAGTTTAGAATACTTAACAAAATTTTTCAAATTGTTTGAGCCCAGAGAATGTTAATATATTGATGCATCAAGACAGAGGATTTAGTTAAATTGTTTTGATATTTATTTATTTATAGGCTTTCATTTCCCATCCCAGCATTGGAACCACAACAGTGAAATTACCATATCTTTGTGTCATCACTCTCATTATGGAAATCCTAATAAATACATCTTCAGTGCTTTCATTTCTTGGCCTTCAAATCTATCTGAGGATGCTGTTGTGGGGGCTGTCTGCTCTTTATAGACCCTGGCTTATGTAAGATACTCTGCCAGCCAATGTGACCCTTTCAATACCTGTTTTTACTTGTGGCTAAAGGATTGACTGAGTAACTTTATTTAGGTCAAAACATGAACACCCATTTTGGATTTTCTTAAGGAGATAATTTAATTACTGGCTAAATATGATTAATGTTTATATTCAGTTGTTTTTCATTGTTCCATTCACATTTTACAAGCTTGGGAGTTTTAGAGGTACATAGTAAGTTACTGTGCTCCTGCTGTTTTCTGAGTAGTGTTATCAATAGCTTTAAAACATGGAAGGCAGAACACTGTTGTAACAGGAACATAACATACTACTTCATCAATGCCCCCTCTTCCCAAATAATGCATTTGTTGTATATTTGTGGGGGAAGTTCCTTCTATGTTCTCTTTACTGTATGTGGTGTCCATCATCTTTCTCTAAGCAGAAAATGTCCAGGGTTGGGTTTCCTAGAAATCCAAGTATCTTCTGAGGCAAATCCTACGTCATTTGCAACGCAGAAAAGTGTTTGATCTTTTGCGTTATCAGGAAGTTACTGCCCTTTGAGTAAGGGGTACTCACTCCTGAGGCTATTCACCATGCCTAGGTCATCTTATTCAGCTGCATAAGCAACTCCTTTGATGGCTGGCTGGCTTACTACAGCATTAGCATTATTTTCACAGGAGAAGGTTGCATTCGTTGTTTTGCAATTTGTATGACATGTCCATTAGAACATCTCTGGACATCAGCTTGTGGGGAGGGGGCTAAGAGGAGGAGGAGCTGTGGCTAGGACATTTAATGGCAGAATGAATGGGAAGTCAAAGATCGCAGTGCAGTCAGCCTTCGGCCTCAACTGCACAGTCTCCACAAAGCTTTCCTTCACATTAGTTCAAAACAAATTGGATAATAAAATCTCATGAGATATTTGTGATTTAATTTTAGTCATAAAACTCCTTCAAAATGACGAGGATTTTGACAGCTTGCAAAGTGGTGAAGGCACTGAAGAGTGGCTTTGGTTTTGCCAATGGGACTGCAAGGCGACAATGGGACTTTTCCAGACCTGGCATCAGGCTCCTTTCTGTGAAGGTAATGTTCCTGTGTCATGTTTCTGACAAAACAGTTTAGCAGGGGTGACAACAGGGTGCTGCCAGAGCAAATACAGCTTTGACTACAGTTCCAAAGTGTTTGTTAACAATTGCTATACCATAAAATATATTGATTTAGCATTATTTTTATCATCTCTGAGTAACATTGCAGTGATATAGAAAGACTCCAGTTCCTGTCAGCATATCAAATATAAGTGTGCTATAGAAAAAAATACACTTAAAAACTTATAATGTTTTATTTTGTGCAGTTTCTGTGTACATAACTGTACCCCCCACACATATTATGTTAAGCTTTTGCTGTATACTGACCCACTGGAAATGTTCCTCCTTTAAAATATAAGATTTTAAAAATTTATAAGGAAAATATCTATGAATTTTTAATTTTAGAGAGAGACACACAGCATTTCCATGTTCTCTCTTGACTTTCTTATCAGAGGAAGAATTTATGATCTTCATTTTTGGAGAATCAGATTTTGAGGCAAATATTAGCTGACAATCTGTCTGTGCAGGCATACCTGTAGCTGAGCAGGCAAGTCCAGAGGGGAACAGCAAATAGCTTCTCTCCTACACCCTACCTCTGATTATGAAATTCCAATTAAAAACCCCTACCCTTCCCCATCATGCTGTGAGGGTATTTCCAATGGGAAAGTCTGAATTACACTTGCGAATGCGGCCAATGAAGAGCTTCTTTACTGAATGCCAATTTTAACAAATCACAGTAGCTTCGATATGGTGCTTTTTTAAAATGTGTACACACAGATGAGAGTGTCATCGAGCATTCTGCTTGTACTTTGTTTGCACAGTAGGCTGACTGAAACACAGTCCCAGAGCTCCTTAGATTCTCTTGTTTATGCTGCTTTGGTCAGGATTCCAGGGACAAGCAATTTCCACAGTTCTTATAGTTTTCAGGGAGAGGGAGCCATTATTCATACAATGGTGTGTTAATAACTTGAGCCTGCTACCCTGAGAAGAGTCTAACAAAGGCTAAGTAACTACCATTTTGGATTCATTTTGATTATAAGATAGAAGCCAGAAAGGAGAACTGATCTTCTAAACTACCGGAAAAGACACAGTGACTAGAGATAAACTGAGAGTAATGATTTGATTTTAGTTAAGTGTTATCAGTGCCTTGGAGACAGTCATATGTCACCTCAAAGAGAAGAAACTCTAGTGACAACAGTGTCACTGACAGTTTAAGTGCTTTGTATACTGTAGAGTTGGGTCACTTGGAACTTACTTTCTTCTCACAGAAGTGGGTGGGTTAGGATGAGAGTGTCACCGTTAGACACCAGAAATAGAGTTAGACACCAGAAACTGACTCATTAAAATGGTAGATGCAACAGTGATTAGAAAAGCCAGTTCCCCAGACTCAGCAAGCACTCCATACAGCAATAACCACACAACATGAGCTAATTATGTGGACAGACCCCTGGGAAAGCAGTTCTAGCTCATGGTGGTAGATGTTTCAAGGGTCTTCCATAGTTCATAGCCAAGAATGACAAATCTACGGAGGAATAAGCCATCATTTCAAGGTGTACAAGTCATTACTCACATACAGTCATTACTGACCAGAATTTTGGAAGAATGCCAGGCATGAAAAATGGAAGTCTTTAAGCTTCAGACTAGTGAATTAAAATTCCAACAAGTTCAAGGGGGAACCAGTGTTATTATTCACCTATTTTGAAATAGTCTTCTCTGTTTTTTCCCCCTCCTTTTAAACAACTCAGTTCTCTAAGAAACACATAACCAAATTTATTCTTTTGGAATGGCACAATATTTTAAAGATAGTTAAAATCATTAGATTGTATTTCCGTCATTGTCAGTGAAGGGCATGGGAGCAGTTTTGAAAGGTTAGTGACACGACAGGTAGTTACAGGCAGTAAATGGATTGTGAAAGACATTCAGATCAGAAAGCATTGCCCTATAAGCCAGGTTGCTTTTCCAATATCAGTGGAGGTCATTGCTTTTTCTCCCTGTGGTGAGAACAGGAGGGCACTTGTATCTTTCTGTGACCCTTCTGTGCATATTTGCACGTGGTTAATATTTACAGAATGTGTGTTGCCACTAGACACAACTGCATTTCACTTAGGGGGAGAAGTAGGAACTTCAAGGTGTTCCTTGTTTTAAAAGAAGTTGGTATCAAGGGTATAAATGATCAACAACCATAACATATGAAAGTTTTAGAGACCATAATCTTTTTTCTATTAGTATTGAAAATGCCCAGTGCGCATTATTATACTCAGCCAGTTGTAACAATATTGTAGTAGGTACTGAGGCTGGGAAATAAAATAAAATATGGATTCTAGCCTCGGTTATACATTTCCTATTACTTTGACCTTGGTAATTCACTTATTCTCTAGATTTAGATTTTATCATAAGTAGTGTAGAAGGGGAATGCACGATCACCATACAATAAGCTTATAAGGTGCTTTAAAATAAAAGATGGGTACTTAAAAATTATGTTCCATTCATTTTAGCAGAAGGACTTAGTACAGGGTTAGATGGTGTCCTCATGTTTTTCAACAACTAGAAATTTTTTCAATAACACGATACCTGATAAGATCTATCCAGTAGTAAGCACATTATATATAATACACAATGCAGAAGAATATATGTATATACATATATATATATGCGCGCGCACACACACACACACACACACACACACACACACACACACACACACATATATATACCTTTGAGTCCCAAATTGATTTATAAGTACAAGGAAAACAGGAAAACTATTCAGTCTTGATGTATTTAAGACCTGTGAATTTGGATTTTTTTTTTTTTTTTTTTTTTTTTGAGACAGGGTTTCTCTGTATTGCTTCAGAGCCTGTCCTGGAACTCGCTCTGTACACCAGGCTGGCCTCTAATGCACAGGAGATCTGCCTGCCTCTGCCTCCTGAGTGCTGGGATTAAAGGTGTGCACCATCAACACCCATCTTGAGAAGGTATTTTAATGGCTTGTGGGTGAAATAAGGTAGCTTATTTCTGTGCCCTCCTGTCTCTGTTAGACAATCTGTATTTGTGACTTGCTGAGACTGGGAGCTGCAGTAGTGCTGTTAGTCTTCTGTTTGCAGAGGCACAAAGCTGGAGCTCTTTCAACTTCAGGAGACTGATCTTGATGTTACTAGTATTTTCCAATGTCTTTGCAGTGATGGGACCTCAGAGAAGGCTACATGGGCCAGGGTCAAACTTGCTGTGACTTTGTAGCCTAGGGATTTCTAGCCTACACGGTTTTTTCTTCATGTTCAAGTTCAAAACATGATCATATTTTTGAGCCCACTCTCCTTTCTTTGTTCTTTTCAAATTATTAAACACCATCTGGAAAGCTCTTAAATTTCTTAACAAAGTTACTGGGTGGTGCAATTGTCATTAATTAATCAATAGGTTGGTACATGGTTACAGAATTTGACTATGTTTCACCTAATTTATAGAACTATCATATCCTTTTAATTTATAACAATAAAGTAAAAATTAGCTGAAATTATTTTAGATTCTCCCAAATCCAGAACTATTTGTCCTATAGCATATGCTCAGTCAGAGACTGTTAAAAACATGACTTATGAAGGTTTGTAATAGAATCTTTATAAATAATATTCTTTATTTATGAGAAATATAGTTAAAACAAAAATTACTTATTAATCCAGCTCTTTTGTTCATCTATTCCCAGAGCATGGGTCTATTCAAAATTAACCTTGTGATTTTTATCTTCTACATTAGCTTATGTTTAACCCAAACCAGAGTACTTTGACGCTGTAAGAAGCTTAATTGATTGCTACAGTTACAATGTTCAGACATCCTGAATTGTTAAGCATTCATAAATATAAAGAAGTACATCAAGCATTTGAAAGATAGCAAATTGTGCTGTAATTATGATTTTAAATATTGATAATTTGAAAGCATAGCTCCAAGAAAGACAAGATTTCACTTACCCAAAAGAAACTTCATGATCTTAAGCTTTTATTGTATTATTTACATAATAACTAGCTGAAAAAATCTGGCTTTAGGCTTCTTACTTTCCAAAGCTTAGTTCAGATATATGTTTTAAGAGGCTGGTACTGAAGTGAACTAATAGCTATGAAACATCAGGTAATCTAGAAATCAAATATATTATATAGCTTGAGGCTGTGGTGAAAATGGAAATAAACACACAGGACCTCTACTTTCTCTGATATGCAAATAGCCTACTTAGATAAATGACTTAACAGCAATATATTCAGATCCTCAGAGTAAATCATTTTCATTTTTCCTACTGGCTTAAGGCAATTATTATCTCTATAATTCTTTATATACAAAGCTTTTGTGGACTGTATTGCTCAGTTAGCTTAAAGCTTTACATACAAAACATTTTATTTGCAACTACTAATACATAGAGGCAGAGGCTTCATCACTACTCCCATTGCACATATGTGTAAGTACCTAAATTAACAAGACTATTTTTGTTCACAAACTGAAATATTTATCAGAAAATGTGATTAGAACTTTAAGCAGACTCCAATCATCAGATAGATATTGTTCCTTTTATATATTTTTTAAGATTATAGTGTAATTGCACAATTTTCTCCTTTCCTTTCTTTTCCCAAGTTAAATATTTTTTGAACCTGACATTTTATTAAATGCTTGCATTCCTGGGGCTGCAGCCCTTGAAGCCACTGCTAGAATCTGCTGAATCAGTTTCCTTGTTAGGATTTTATTGTTTATGCTAGAGCCCTCACCTATCTGAATTTTATCCCAATAGCACATAAGTTGGCATTTTCCTTTCTTTAATTTTGTTGGCCTTTCAGAATAGTTTTAGATCAAAGAGTCAATAAGGATTCCCTCCCTACATGGGTGTCAGAAAATTATACAAATAGGGTGTTTCAGGACAGTGCTCTATAGAGTTGATATTTCCCCTACCCCTCAACAAAATCATTGTTGTGTGGCTGTAACAATATGTGCTGCTTTTCCAGTTTCCAAATTGTTCTCTTCTTACTTTATCTGGTGTGCTCCCAAATTCAAAAGTCCAAGGCCATCTTCAAAATCAAGAAAAGACTCATTTCAATTGTTTCTTGTGTCTTGAAATAAAGGATTAAAAACACCAACATGCCCACAAAATACCCAACTTAAAGTAAAGGACCAATACCATCAAAGTTAGTAGAAAAACACTGGGTAGGGATGTAGAAACTTGAATGTGCATCTGTGGGTGAATATACACAACATCATCATGAATGCAAAGAAACACCCAGCAGTAATAAACATGAGGCTGATTTGAAATTTTATAGGCTAATTATAAATTGTTTCAATTTTGAATATACTTCCTAGGACTAACCTCTCTAAGTTATTTTAGTATAACCCCAGGGACATTTTTGAAGTGTCTTTGAAAGGAAAATTTAGCTGTGTGACTTCCATTATTAGTCATTGTTATTATTCTGGAAGATTCTTTGAAGCCTTGACTCTTAAATATGATCTCAAGCTGAGAACCTTAAAGTAAAGAATTCTAGCCATTTCTAGTCCTATAAAGTTAATCAGTCACTTTGGGCAAAAATGAAAATAAACCTGCAAATGTAGTTTCAAAATGAACTTTAATTTTGAGAACAAATTAAGATCCCTAAAGAGAAGAGTGATTTGCGAGTAATGTGATAATATTTGCATAATCATATGTTAGAAAATTTCATTAATAGAACTAAAATATCCTATGACATGGTGGAATGACAACACTGTACAGGTAGTTTCATGATATAATTACTTTTAATCTGTTCTTAAAAATCTGTAAAGCAGAAGGGAAAAAGGGGTAATAAGTGAGGGTGACTGGGCAATGACTGGGAGAAAAAAATCATTGCTCCTCCAATTACCAGTGTGATGATCTTTGTTTTCCTAAGGTCAACTCAAGTGTAAAATGGAGATTTTAATGTTAGCAATCTCATTGCTTTTCTGTGAGGATTAGATGAACAAATCCATGAGTAGTTATAGGGACACTGCCTTGCACATTCCTGTTAACCATCACTATTCAGAGAGGCTGTCTCAGGAGGGGTCAGTGTGGAGTTCTGAGTGACACAAGGTGCTGTCATATACTTGTTCCAACAGTGCTTCATGACTCTACTTGAAATTAGATACCTTTGCCTGAATAGGAGGCACTTCGTTTTCAAATCTAAATTTTCAATTTGTTTGTGCAACTGCATATAGACTTCCGTTAACATGGACAACTACATTCAGCAGATTTTTGTTATACTAGTTTCCCATTAAAGCAGCGTGAGGTCTACAGTGATAGATCAATTACTCTTAAAAGACATGCTTAAGAAATGGTAATCCTCCACTTTTACAGATGTTAAGAGGAACCTCACTATATGGAATCACACTAGAGAAAATTTCAAGTATATGTTTATTTCAGTTATTATTTTAAAAATTAATTATGCAAATATTTATTGATAAAAGGATGTATCAAGCATTCTGCATAAACCTTGACGACAATAAAGATAAAGCCACTGCAGCTTCAATTTTAAATGGAGTGAGAAAGATGAACTAATTATTTCCCTATTTAGAAAATTGGTGAAGAAACAGTATTTCAAGTATGAGATTGTATTAGTGAATTAAAAAAAAGATAATTGGCATCATTTCATATAAAAGTTAGAACTTGCTTTTCTGTAGGGTTACAGTGTTAGGCTAGGCTTGAGATTTTCTGTTCTAAAAGTCACTAGAAAGTGAAAAGTGTACCTTAAACAACTATAACACAAAGACATGGGCACACACATACACACACAACACACATGTGTGCACACACACACATACACTCACATACATACACACCATTTACACACAGACACACACGTAGAGAATGCAGGGAACACAAGGCAATCAGTATTAATTCTGACTTGTGCAATCATTGAAGAAATAGCCTGTATACTAGGAAGAACAACTAGGATGTAAACAAGAAACAAGCAAGCATTGACTCATGAAGGACTGAAAGATAAAGAGCTGAGGTACTATACATAGGATGTAATCCAGGGAAAGGAACTTACACTAATTAATTAATTTGAAAACTAGTATCCTCCAATAAATATTTGAGAAAGCTTTAACTGTACTGCCTAGGTAGAAGCAGGGAGACATTGCAGATAGGTTGAACAATGGAGACACAATAGAAAATGTAAAGCCTTTTGCAATATAGAGTTATGTGTGAGAAGCAAATGGGTGACTATTAGTTAGCTGTTATTATTATTTATTTTTAGATGTTGGGTGCCTACCACTACTTTTAACCATTATACTGTTCAAGTAACTTTATTTATTATTTAGTCTATATGACCAGATGTGTTTGTAAGTGGCTCCTCTTGAGCTGCTATGAAGAGATAATGAAAGCAGAGATTTATGTAGTGAGATAGTTTTCAACCCTAAGACATTTATTATCTTTTAGTTTTAAATACTAGCAACAATAACCACTTTGAGAGGACATATGGGGCATTAAGCATGTGCCTTAGAACAATTCAGACAAAAACTAGACAAATGTATCAAGACTATGCAATGCTGAAAGTAAAGAATAAGTGTCATATGAAATAATATATTAATAATGTTTTCAGTAATAAAATAGATGAGCTGGGGGCCACATTAGTGAATAATATAGATAATGCATTTTGGTCAATGAAGTTTACTTTTTCAGATAGGACAGTACAACAAACAAGGCACTATATGGGCATTTGGAAAGCAAGAAAAATCATGGAAAAAGTTCTAGCCAAGGACATGGAGTTCTAAGAGGCAGGTTGTAATTTTAAAAACAGAGATCAAGAGAGTCCTACAGAAAGGTTACATTAGAGCAAAGACTTAAAGGACTTTTCAAATTCGAGACTTGAAATGCAAAATTTGCTAAACTTTTTTTTTAAATTGAAAGTTATATTTATTTTAACCTTAAGTATGGGGAGGAAAACAGGAATTCTTTTATTAAACAAACCAATTCCCCCAAAAAGGATGCTATTCTATTTATCTTTATATTTCCAAGCATTTAAGTAACACTTCCATACTGTGTTTCTCAAGGTTGTCTGTTTTGCAATTTAGGAAAGTTCCTAGCTTTTTCACTATATGGAGAGTCTAGGGACACTTACTACCAATCTCCAGAGCACAAGTACTTAGCCTGTGGCAGAGGCTCAGTGATGTTTGTGATTTGACTGTCTTAATAGTTTTATTGGTATACACATTTTTATTAAGCACAAAGGGACCATATCATTAAAATGGTCCTTGAGTTTTCTTCACCTTTCATGACATTCTACTGGTATACACACTTCCCTTAATTAAGATTTTTCCCACACATTTTCAGCCTTCAAGAGATTAATATGCTCTGGCAGTGGACATTTAATTATAATAAATAGAAATCTAATTTCTATGCTGTGAACTTCTGTTTGATAGGGTGGAGGCTCCAAAAATATCTTATGATGGTAAAAGGTGAATTCTCATGAAGTCTCTGCAAGGAAACAGCATTTGGGGATTGTTATCTTGGAGAGAGGACTCTAAATAATAGCCCTTTGCTCAGAGTTCTCCGTCAATTCATAGATAAGTCAATTGGCACTCATCATTTTAGTCATTGGAGGCTAGTATAGTTAAAAGGAATATAAAGTGTACTACAGGCAATAAACAGAAGCCTTGTAACAATATAATGTGTAGTGGGAAAGAGAATTGGAAGATCTATAAAAACTGCCAAAAAGAACAAAAAATATAATTAAGGAGCAAAAAGACATATTGAACACATTCTCAGGGACTATTTCAGAAAGCAGTAAATGTCTCTCCAAATGTATCTTAGAAAACAGAAAGCAGAGCAGGGAACAATTTCATGAGGAGAAGAGAAAAAAAAATACCAACTAGAAGTCTAGGCAAAGGTAATAAGAGTAGGATTTGCTTCTGTGAATTTTCTCCCTTTCTTTAAACTATTTAAGTGTCATCTCATCCACAGATCAGACAATCAGAAGGCCTTAGTTGAGAGTAGGTCAGAGGAAGGAGGAAGAAGAAATAAACCAAGGTGACATTGTAGGCAGACAAGCTCAAAATAAGGCCAATAAACTGGAGTATAGATAATAGTTGTATTTGGAGTGCACAGCCAAGCTTTCCTCATTCAAATTATTTTAAGTTACATATTATTTAAGAACATATTCCTTTTCTTCTATTTTGTGAAGGCATGTCAGTTACGCACGAATTCTTCAACAACAGGAAATAATATTTCTAGTAGAAAATGTTTTCTTGACAGTGAATTTTCATTACTTGGACCAAAGGGTTTCATCTAGTGAAACATGTCAGAATTACCTGGGGAGTTTTGCCAATAAACACACCCCTGTTGAGACCCATCTCTGTAGAGTATCTTATACTAATCTTTGGAAATACACTGAATGTTATCACTCTTACTTCCTAAAATAATTAGCCACCGTGTTGAATTTTAATTGCACAAAATAACTGATAAATCAATACAAATTATGGGATAATGACAATGTATTATAAGACATGACAGGCAGAGCTGATTTAAGTACAGAGAGAAATTTGTATGTGTACTAAGCTAATCCCTGACAGAGAAATCTCACCACTGGTATCAGACGATGTCAATCATCTTGGTTTCTTTGTGATGGGCAGTTCCCCAATTTTTCTTAATGTAGTGCCTAGACAGACAAAGAATAACCAATCAAAGAACTATCAAGCGTGTGACCCCCATTACTCTCTCTCTCACACACATTTCCACACACAAATATCTTTCCAAGGAGCAGTATAGAAAATTTTCCATCTCTCTCAGGAAAACAAACTTGAAATCCACATGTTATATTTCTAAATTAAAACAAAATAAATAAATTACCCATTTAAAAGACTGTGATCTTAATAGGTAACACTAAATAGTTATGTATGTAAGTGTAATGTATATACACATTTATACATAATTGAAATTTAGAAGCACAGTGTTGGATGAAAGGCAATCAAAACACCATTTTTCATGCAAGAACAATCATTCTAATAGCAAGAGATTTGAGTATTTTGGATTTAAAGGAAACATATTTCTTCAGACATGATTATTGGAAAAGGAAAATAATCAGGCTTTTGCATTTCAATGCTTGAGAAGCTGAGTGTGTGTGACCAAGCTAGAGTAATATAGAAACAAATTTCTAAACATCAATTATTAAATACCTGATAGTGTGTGTATATGTGTGTGTGAGAGAAAGAGAGAGACAGAGAAACAGAGAGAGAGAGAGAGAGAGAGAGAGAGAGAAAGAGAGAGAGAGAGAGGTGGGACAGCCAGATAGGGAGGGATTATATACTATGACTCTAGCTCTGAACTGGAAAAGAGGCAGAAAGCAGAGAATTGGTGCATTTCTCCATCCAGTGACTTCACTTAACCTCATGGGGCATGGCCAAAATGGCCTCATGTATGATTGTTTCTATTTCTCTGACTTACAATTATTTGAGACAAATTTCAGATATATTACTTTATGACTTAATATCTCAGTATGTATCTATTAAAATATGCAAAAACTTAAAAACATAACCTTAATGCTATCATTAATCCTAACAGAGATTTTATCTAGTGTGATCAAGTACCGATTTGTCATTCTGATCTCCTCAGTTGCTATGGAGTTTTTATGTCACATATTACAATGGGCTATAGTCTCCAAGAGCTGTGGCTTAACACATTTCTTTCCTCTCCCTTGCCCTGTAAAGAAATTGAATTGGGATTTAAATTGTTTCAACAACAGAATTATAGTATTTATGAGGAGTGGGTGATGTTTGCTTGCTTCTTAGGTAAGTTTCCTAATTGTTCCTTCTTTTAGCCAAGAATTTTTAGAAGCTAGTTCAAAGATTAAGACAGTAAAGTAATTGAATTCAGACTGCCCATAGCCAAAAGTGAGAACCCGATATGGCTATAATTAAGTCTAATAAAAGGCAAAATAGAATATGCTTTTAGAGTGTTCCACAGTGCTTGCTATTGTATTAGTATTAAAAGAATGATACAGTTACAGCACAGTGTGGCGAGGGGCAGCCCTGGGGACAACTCCATCAAACACCAGAATTCCGTGGAGCATAATTTAATAGGTAATCTCGAGGATTCCTTCTAGCTCTAAACCTCTGAGTGAGCACGAGTTGTACCGTATAATTCATGATGCCTTTGTAAGCTCACGGACTTCCCTTAAAGGTATACTTGAGCAAAGCCAGGGGAATATTAAGGAGAAAAAAGTCACCAACTGCAGCTTTTCAACTAACTTGAAGTATTTCAGGTTTGTCAACAAGTCCACAAGTAGACTTAGAATAGGCAATGCACCGACATGCTCCAATTCCGGTTCTAAGCAAAACAAAACAAAATACCCACCAGCGACAAAAGTCATCCATTTGGAGAAAAGTTACAGGTGACACAGAACAGCTCAATGCCTAGGTAGAATGGTTTCAGTAAATCTGCTGAACATTTATTTATGCCTGGATACTTTGTCTTCAGATTTTTTTTTTCTGTGTGTCTGATGTTTTGTACTTTGCTCCTGAGATTCATGCAACTGCTTCTTTAGGCACAGACAGCACACATTGTCCTGGAAGATGGAACTAAGATGAAAGGTTACTCCTTTGGCCATCCATCCTCAGTTGCTGGTGAAGTGGTTTTTAATACTGGCTTAGGAGGGTGAGTATACTTCTTTCTGAATGCTTTCTTCCCTCTTTATGTAGAAGAATACCCAGTGATGTAACTCAAGTTTATAGGTTGAAATCACTGCACCATTGGATTGTAAATAGTAGTTACATGGGTCTTTGTATATGGCCTACTGTAGCCAGACAGGTATAGATACACATTTGCTATTCCTGCAAAAGAAATAGGACATGGAAGCTTCAGTGGTCCCTTAAACAAAACAGAAGAAAGCTATCCTAGAAGTGTAAGTTGTGAAGGTATCAGTTAAGGAAGACTACTACATGGGGAAGTATAAGTCTGATGGCTGGGAACTGAAGTTGGGCTCTTCACCAGAGCAGTAAGTGCTCCTAACCTCTCAGCCATCTCTTTAGCCTCATACCTAGTATTTTTAATAGTTATCCATTTTGACCCAATTTAGTATTTACAATTTACAGACAAATGGGTGGAAATGACAATGAGAATTATTAAATAATTCATGTGGTTGATTTTATGTAGACAACAAACGTTTGTTCAACTGGTGATTAGGAGGCTGGGTTTCTGGTCTTAGGAGACAGTAGTTGAGAATGGGATATTGAAACCTTACCTAGCCTTTAGGAGTTTCTGTTTTCCTGCTTAAAAAGTAAGGGACCTAGATTACACAACAATTGACATCTGGGGACTTAAACCACATGTATCTCAGGAAAAACATAAAACATGACTTGATCATTTTAAAAGGTTTCCTTTAGAGATTCAGTCAGTTAACATATATGATGACACCAGGGAAATTCACTTTAGCCTTGTAAGGAGAAAGGAGCATTGGGTTAACTGATATTGAGTGTATTGATAGATCAAGCCTGTCATTATATTATTAATGTGCAGCTTCCTGAAACTCTCACCTCTCAGTGTCAAATGAAGACTATTAGGTGGTTTTTAAATCAGCCCCGGTGGTGAGAACATTAAATTACAGCACAGAAAACCTGTTTGCAAAGTTTTGCTTCACCAGGCAATTATTTAAGCTTTTCGACAACACTAATTACTAGCTGTGCTAATATACCTGCCAACAAACAACTGTTTAATATAGATCAGAATGATGGAGGGCACTAGAGTTTTCTTCTTGGTGATAGATTGCGGGTAATAAATCTTGTCACATCACAAAAGTCAAACAGGACCTGATGGATTAATTTACTCCCAATACTGTAGCTCTCTAGCACATGCTACATTTATGAATTCATGAGAGAGTACCATAAGTCTGTGTTTTAAGTGAAAGGCAAGGTCCCTGAAAGGAAGAAAGAAGCCAAGGAAGATAAAATTAATTCAAAGCCTCTCTTGGTGTAGGAAAGATGTTCATGTATTGGTTTAGTCCACAGACCTTAATGTTTTATTAAGATATGTAGATTTCATCCATTGTCTGGCTCATTCAGTAACATGGTTATAATTAATGTTTATTTTCTTCTTCAAGAAATACATTTACATTGTGTAGAAGCCTTGGTTGAAAAGTTATGAGTTGCTGACAGATGAGAGGCATCTAAGGAATAAGCTGATGAAAGCTTGAGTCCTTGCATCTCTCTGGGGAAGGCGGAACTGGAAAACAAAGTATTCTGTTGATGAAGTTAGTTCTGGGAGGACTTAGGTTGGATGAGATTGAGGAATTTATGTTGACTGCTATCTGAGTTGTATTGGATTGGTTTCAAGGTTGTCGATTTTGTCCTGCTCAGCACCTAAATTCACACTTTCAGTTGTAATCCACAAGAAAGATTTGTTTTAACTCTGTCTGTAGAAAGACAAAATGTAAGAGGGAAGGAAAAAAAGAAATCAGCTATAGTGTCTTCAAGTGCATGGAATAAGTGTTGCTAGTTCCTACTACTTATGGGAAAATGTTCCCCTTACCACATAATATTTACACGCGCACACACACACACACACACACACACACACACTTAATATACACAAGCACTCATCTCTCCAACTTTAAAATTTTGCATTCCTTCCAAATTCTGTTTTCAGTACTTTAAAATAGTTATTTGGAATCTTAATTTTAAGTTATTAATGTTATAAGTGATATTTTTCTACTTTTATAGCTACCAAACTTGTAAGCTGCATTTTAATACTAAATGATTTTAAAATCAATATTCTTTAGTTATTCTTTCATGTGTATTATCTCCTTATTGAAATTCTTTACTGAGTTCTAATATGTATATGCACACATTTGGTTATTACTGTCACAATGGTATATTCTTCAGTGTTCTAATGTATATTGAAAACATATCTTAAGCTTTTTGAGGGTTAATATGTTTGTGAAACTGTCAGCTTTCAACAGTATCATTTTTTTCTCAATATTGAGTAGGCTATAGAAGCATTTAACATATTTGTAAATGTTAAATTGGCAGCAACATATACAAAATTAAAATATTGGCCAGGTAGTGATGGTATACACCTTAAATCCCAGCACTTGGGAGGCAGAGGCAGGTGGATCTCTAGTGAATTTGAGGCCAACCTGGTCTACAAAGGGGAGTTCCAGGACAGCCAGGACTCTTACACAAAGAAACCCTGTATCAAAAAAACAAAAAACAAAACAACAAAAATTACAATTCAAAACCACACCAAAATAAACCCCCCAAATGAGCCCCCAAATAAAATATTAGAGAAATTAAAATATTCTTTTGGTGAAAGAATAAAAACATGAAAACTACCCTTATATCAGAGTCAGCTTTTCTGTTCATGTTAGTTATATCATGGATAAAATTTGGCATTCTCCTGAAATTTCTTTAGAGTTGCTGAAGCCTACAGACAGATTTTAGGAGGTTAGCTTCATAGCCTTTCTATTCAATGGTTCAGTGACTCAGAATATGTACATAGATAACAGTTTTGTACTTATATCCATGTTTTACTGACAACACCCTGCCATGTCTACCCAGGTACCCGGAAGCAATTACGGACCCAGCCTACTAAGGGGCAGATCCTCACCATGGCCAACCCCATTATTGGGAATGGTGGTGCCCCTGACACCACAGCACGAGATGAACTTGGACTTAGCAAATACATGGAGTCTGATGGAATCAAGGTAGCACCCATGATGACGTGTTGGGAGTGTCCATTTGAAAACGTGTAATTGATTGATTTCAGAGGATATAAAAAAAGCAAAGTTTCCTCTCATGAAACTATGTATGAAATCCACATTTTCGGCCTTATTCCTAAGTGCATGGGGATGATCTTCAACTTGACAAGTTAAAGTTTTACCTATTTATTTGTTAAGTATTTATTAGGATAGTTTAGATTTTAATGCCTTGGAGGAAACTTATTTTAATGCATAAAATATTGTTACATCTCTAAATAATGAGACAATAAATGATGAAGGTCATCTTTTGAGATAAGTTTGATAGTGAACTCTCTGTTATTTATTGCCTTTTAACTTGACTATTAATAAAAGGTAACATATGATGATTAGAAAATTAGCATATTTAGATTCCCTAGTCGAGGGTATTTGTGTTTTATCTTGGAATATGGAGCATATAAACAGTTTAAAATTTACATTTCTACTTCACTCCCTTTTTACTGCTCTTTTTTGGAGTGACTCAGGTCTCATATTTCTCAGAATTTTCTTAGTTTTTAAAGCATGTATATTAAGGTTATTTTAATCTCCTGTATAATTAAGTAACTAATTGCAAACCATATTATTGATAAACTGAATAGCTGAAAAGCTCACTGTGTCCGGAAGTCAGTCCCTTCATTTGGGGATCTGCCTGAGAAGCTAAGCTCCCCTTTCCAAAAGGACCAATTCAGAAGAACTGACACTTCAGCAAAAGTGCTGACAGCCTCTTCTTATAGCATGTCTTCAAAATGTCAAGGCCCTGATCAATGGCTAAGCATACATTTAAAACGTACAAACACACACATGGAGTCCCAGGAAATACTTTGTGTTTGGTGAACCTCCCTTGGTGTCTTCCTAGGTGGCGGGTCTGCTGGTGCTGAATTACAGTAATGACTATAACCACTGGCTGGCTACCAAGAGTCTGGGGCAATGGCTGCAGGAGGAGAAGGTGAGGAAGCTGGATAGGCTGACTTTCTTGGCATGCCTGGTTACTGGATCTGTGGGAAACTGGGGAGGTCTTTGGATACTTTCAGTACAGAGGATGAGGACTCTTGCACTGCTCTGGATATCTCTACTGTAGACAGGGGTTTTAACAACAGTAGTAGTAGTAGTAGTAGTAGTAGTGGTAGTAGTAGTAGTAGTAGTAGTAGTAGCAGCAGCAGCAACAAACCTGTATACATTATCTTTCCAGATCTTAGTCTGAATACATAGAACTATATATTTTTAGTTTATCCACTAGGTGGCACCCATACATGAACGGTAGTGTTTCTCGTTTAGGAAAGGCAATGGAACATTTAAGAAATTTCCAGTCTCTTGAGGATTAGTCACTCCCACGATTTCATCTACAATATTAGCTCTCTAGTCTGGGTTCTACCACAAGGTCTACTGTGAGCTTTATGTGTAGGGTGTATAATTCCATCCAATATTTTTGCCATCTTTAGTTATTGCCAGTGGATATAATTTTACTTAAAGTAATATGGGAAAAGGCTGAACCTTGCATTCTTTCTGTAGTTTGAATGTTAATACCTTACCAAAGGATTCACCCTGAGTGTTAGGGATTCTTAGTATTAACAGACTAGCTACACTGAGCTTCATCTTCAATGTTACTGTAGCTGGCTTTGTTTAACTGGGGCTAATCCTGTATTTGATGGAATACTGCAATGAGTGTCCATCTATTGGGATCAATGTTATCCTACTGTGACAAAATAGAAGTAAAAACAAAAATCTTGGTCCTGGATTCCTAGATCTTAGTTCTTAAAATTTATGAGGCAAGAAGGCACGTCTGTCTTGTCCTGGGTCATCCATTACTGATTTATTCCCAACCATTGCATCTTTATTTATCTTGATTTGGAAGGTGGTTTCTGTAATGGTTATTTAGCACTCAACCCCTCCCTCTCTGTCCCTCTGTCTGTGTGTCTCCCTGTCTGTCTGTCTCTGTTTCCTCTCTTTCTACCACTCTTCTTTTTTCTCCTTATTCTCTTTCTCCATGTCTTAGTTTCTCTGTATTCCTATCTCCCTCTCTTTGTTTCTCCCTCCCTCACACATATATACACATACTCTTTGTGTTATCTAGCACATCTGATTAGAATTAATAATTTTAGTTTCAACATTGTCAGAGGGTGCTTTCAGTGTATGAAGACCATGTCTGTCTTTATCTAACTTAGTTAAAAAAAAAAAAAAAAAAAAGAAACCTAAAAGATGTATTGCCTCATTGATGAATAGGATGGACAAATATCAGGAAAACATGACTATACAACATAAGCCTTAAGAAAACATGTGTTGAGCACCTCCTCTGTGCCAGGAATATTTGGTTCTAACAGATTTGCCCATTATTTCTTATAAAGTTCACTGATTTGACTTTTTAAAATCATTTAAAATATATATATATATGTTGTACCTAAAATATAAAATCACATACATATTTCAAACCACATATATGCACACACACATATCTCATTATTTCAAAATGAATACTTGTATAGAATGTGACCTATTTAATATCTGGGGATGAGCAGCAAAGCTATTGCAAGAGATTGATGTGCAGAATTTCTTGTTTTTTATTCTGAGGCCAGTCTTGGGCAGTAGGAGTTTTGTCTTTAAGTAGAGCAGCAATTTCCCTGGAACTGACAACACCATCACCCTGGGTCAGGGAAAAGAGGGAGTGGAGGAATTATTTACTGCTCAAGAAGATAGATGAGGCTAAGTGTCCAACTGGAAAACAATATGCTGGCTCTAATGTCCTCTCATTTCACTGTCACTGTGATTTTCTTTTCTTACAGGTCCCTGCAATTTATGGAGTGGATACAAGAATGCTGACTAAAATAATTCGGGATAAGGTATGATCATCATCTTTAGCTGAATCTCTGTCTCTTCTCATTCTCCACCCCCTCCCCCTCCAGGCCATGAAGGACTCACTAATATGCAAAGGAGTAAACCTGGCCAGCTGCCTCTGCTCAGTCTTATGCCACTTTCCTTTACTCTTCTGATGTTGTTGCCAGGAGGGAATCCTTGATGACCATGTATGCAGCTGGTAGACCTGAGAGTGACTTACATGACAGGAATTTCTTGAGTGCCTACTATGTGTTGATTATGGCAAAAAGGCTAGACATTATAATTCTGCACACATGACAATCCTCTAGTGGAACAGAGACATTATTTACAAAGTATGTAACAATTTGACCTAACCAGAATCCTTCATGCTGAAGAATGCAAATCAGAAACTATAGAACATTAATACTATTGTTTACTAGGCTCTCCAGGAAGATCTATTCATGAAATTCATGAGTTTATAACATGAATGTGTGTTAGAGTTATGTGAGTTAGAGAGTCTTTCCTAAGATTGGATTAATAACCAAAGAGTCTTAAGGCAATGTTTTTTTTTCCTGTCCTGTCTGATAGCCACAACATCTGAACCCCCATTTGAGAATACCATTATTACCTGTTTCCTTCTTCCCCACTATTAGCTTCTTTGTTACATGTCTCTTCATAACCCAGACCATTACTCATAGTTTGAAAACTCAAATTGCATTTCAGACAGCATCAGGAGAAAAACAAGTTTCAGAATTTGGGATGCCCAATATAGAAATGTGTAACTTGAGTTTAAAAGGTAGGAAGAAATCACCACGTACTTCAGTGTGGAGGTAAAGGGGTTTTGGTGTATTTCTCAGGGCTTTCATTCAGCACCCTGTTTTTAACAATAGCACTAAAACCCATGATGCTTCCACTGTGTGGGGGAATTTTCAACTGCATTCACATAATGACTTCTCTAAGAAATCAGTTTAAAAGGGAAATACGCCTTTGTTTCCTCCAGTGCAATAATATTGTAGCGGAAATCCTGATAAGTAGATATAGCATAGTATTTTCCTAAACACTTCAAAGCAGACATCCTAATAGACAAGTAAATCTCAACAGGCAGCAGATAAAAAAGAAGACAGTGTCACCATGGTCATTCTAGCAAGACTGATTGTGAAAATGGTGCAGAGGGTAAAGTTTAGGCAACTTGGGACACCTGCATATTGATGTGTCTAATATATTGAAATACTTTCTACTGTGACTTCTAGAAATTCTGATACTAAATTTCACTTTTTTTGTCTTTTTGAGGCTCAAATTTACTATCAAATTATATAGTAAGTTCTGTTTTTTTTGGTAGTTTCTATATTTCATCTTTTGTTTTGTCTACTTCTTCTGTGTAATAGTTTTAAGCCCAATGAACTAATCTCTGGGTCTCTGTTTAATCTATGCTACATTGGAACCTGTTGACCTGAATTCAGATGTCACTTGACTTTCCCCACAGAACACTATGGCATTAGCTCTGAAATAACTCCTCATAGGACTGGGAAGATAGCTCAGTTGGTAAAATGCTTTCCTTGAGAAACTAAGCTTTAGTCACCCATTGTACATAACAATGCATGGTTGTAATCACAACACCACTGAAGCAGAGTCAGGCGGATCCCTATGCCTGAATGACCAGCTGCCTTACTTTAGCCTGCAAGCTTCCAGGCACTGAAAGACCCACTTCCAAGGTGGACTGGAGGAATGACATGCAAGGTTGACATCCAGCCTCCATTTGCACATGCATACAAGCACGTAATTATATGAATATACATGTACCTATATACCCTTCTCCACCCACATGAAAAAACAAACTAATTGCATATCCTTCAGCATTTCCTGAAATCCAGCTGCCAACTACTTTGTAGTTCTCTTTGAGAAGATAAAGATGTGATGATGGTTATAAGTTGTTATGAAGACAGCTAAATGACAGGGGTTTATCCTTTTAATATAGCATTGCTACTTCCAACTGTATGTATTTTTTTTTAAATTCAATAGGGTACCATGCTTGGGAAGATTGAATTTGATGGACAGTCTGTGGATTTTGTGGATCCCAATAAGCAGAATTTGATTGCTGAGGTTTCAACCAAGGTGAGAAAACATTCTTCTTACTTTGTAGTTTTGTTTTATTCATTTCAACCTTACTGGTTTTTATAGTATTAAAATATTTATTTAGAGCAGAGTTACACAAAATTTTTATTGTATTTGAGCTAAAGAAATTGATGTTCACAATTATGCCTAAGTCAGTCCAAAGTGAATCATGTTTAGCTTTTGTTTATAAGAAGGTATAGAACACGTTAGAACCATGCCTCTTGGTCTTGATTTAATGTTTTTAATGAAAGTCAGAATGAATCTTGTGTGCTACCCTCTCTGACCTCAGAGACTACAGGAGTCTGATAGGAGAAGCAAATAAGTCACCCTGCATGTACAGAGTCCTGTGACAAAGGCTGTCCTTGAACGCTCACAGGCCACTGCAAGACCATTCATGGTGCAGTACCAAAATGAAACAGGCATATTACAGAAGGCTTGGTGAGGTATTAAGGTTGATGACAGACATAAAGAGCCAGCAGTTAGAGATAGGGAAACAGGAATTGAGCAGTTTTAGGCAGAAAGAATGACACAAATTGAGAGGCAGAGACTTGTGGCAGCTAGGTGTTTTTGATGAGTAGTTTGATGATGTAGAAACGAAAAATTTGTTTATATGGATAATACATTTGGCCAATGATCTGGAGAGTTTTGTGTATTAATGTGTTGTTGCTGAAGAGCAGTACTGGGAACTATGGGAAATACATTCGGTATCTTTTAGAGCTAAGGGCAGGTAGATGAAGTTTCAAGTAACTTGAAAATAAAAGCATGGCATTTTCCAAATGTCAGGAACACCAGCTTAGAGAGAAATTCACCTTAAAAAAAATTCTGTGGTCAGTTGAAAACACTATATGATACATTCATTTTCAGAATCCTAAGTCAAATTCACACATTCAGGTGTCTGTGATGTTTTGTATAGCTTCTGCCATTTGATGTGGAAAGAATATATGATTGGCCTTCTATATCTACAGGCCCCATTTCTGAGTATCTAACCAAATATGAATCAAAACTAGTGAAAAATTGTGACATGTAATGTAAATGTGTTCCTCTTTTTGTCCTTGCCATTTTCCTAGTACTGTGCAATGACTACTTGCATGAAATTTACCTTTTATTAGTTAGTGTCAGTAAGTCAGGGCTCACTTAAAGTGTTCAAGTTCTATGAAAATATCATATAATTTTAGAAGAGGGGTTTAAGAATCTGTGGTATTTGGTCCTCAGGGTGTCTTGTACAATTTCCAATGAGGATGGCTAGATGAGTATAAGATGAATTTAGGTAGAGAACAGTAGAAATGAGCATATCAGCTATCTATCTATCTATCTATCTATCTATCTATCTCTCTATCATCTATCTGTCATCTATGTATCATTTATCTATGTTTCATCTATCTATATCTATTTATCCATCATCATCTCTTTTAAATTAAGTCTCACTTTTTTGCTATTATTATTATTAGTGTGTGTCTGTGTATGTGCATATATATATATATATGTCAGAAGAAGATGTTTTCTCCTTCTACCTTTATGTGTGGATCTAAATATGGAACTCGGGTTTTTATGTTTTTAAAGCAAGTGCTTTATTTTCTGAGTCATCTCACCAGTTCTATATTTTTATCCATGTCAAATAAAGGGAAAAATCATTGTGATAACAGCTGGTTTTCTTAATGCTTTTGTGACTGAATAGTGGCATGATGTCTGTGATAAAATGTGTATTTATATCAGGAAGTTATGTAAAATTTGAGTTTTGTTTGATTATATGTCTTGGAAATGTTGATCACTTTAATTCATTACCATCTGATTGTAGTTTGATACAGCAACAACTAGCTGGTAACATTGTTTTACTTCATAGCAGGAGCTGAAGGTTTAGAATAAATCAGTACTTTTAACAAATTGTTGATGAGAGACTGCTCAGACATTAATGATCACTCAGCAATAATTCCCTAGATTCAGTGTTTTCTTTCCAGAATAGCCACAGAAGGAGAAAATAAATTGCCCAAGTCCGTTTTATATCTTCTCCTCGAATGTTACTGTGCGGGCTATGAATGTATGCTATATATTGTGGAGAGGTAGACATTTCAGTTAAAGCAAATGTCCTCTCACATATTCAGCGTGTGCCATTCATCTGATACCTTTGTGTTCCATGGAGTCATTCTAAATTAGAGTATTCTTAGCTAACTCTTGAAGCCCAGACCAGTGTGGCCACCAAATGCTCTAGGCTTCTTGCTTTCTCTTTGTTCTTTTTTTGCTTTTATGGCGGAAGAATTGCTTCTTGCAAATGCCTGTGAAAAAATCGATCTGCCTCCAAGCAACACTTAGATGTTGATAATGATTATGATATGCTCTGGGATCTTTCTTATGAAATCTGCCATTTAAATGCAAATGACTAGCCAGTAATCTAAAGGGACCAGGTGGTCTATACTAGCTGAGGAATTCTATGACTCTCATATTGATTTACCCATTCAGCCTCCCCATAAGCCTACTATACAGTGACTTAGTGTTATCGGATCTGATCTGTACTGCAGTTTGATGATCAAGTGGCGTGGCATTTAAGGCCTGCTGTATCCATTACCTCCTCTGCCTCGCTGAATCAGGCAATAATATTTGAGACTTTTATTGCTAATGAGGCAAAACATGGGGATGATGGTTACGTATGGTAGCATCCAACTTCTTAAAGCTCTTTCTTATCACTGTAATGAACAGTTTATATAAGACAGCAAAGTACTTATTTTCTCATAAGAAAAGATACAGTCTGTGGTATTTGTTGTGCTTTTCACAAATTGATTTTTAACTGCCAGTCACTCCCTAGCAGTTAGCAATCAATCTGTTACACATCTAAGTACAAAACACCCTCAGTGAATTTACAGTCTGGGTCTGGTGCTTATGCTGGATTTTCCTCTCAATGGCTGCCTTTTAAAATGGCAGGATGTCAAGGTGTTTGGCAAAGGAAACCCCACGAAGGTAGTAGCTGTGGACTGTGGGATAAAAAACAATGTCATCCGCCTGCTAGTTAAGGTAAGTGATTAACGTCTTCTGTTTGTAGGGCTGATGTATTCTTTGTACTCTGTTTAGGAGAACACTTCCTTCAAAATGCCTGGAATCTCCTCTTTTTTTGCTGCCGTTGATCCACAAAAGGACACATTTATCTCTGGTCAAATTAAGGATTCAGACAACTATGTCTCTAAAAAATAATCTCCAAGAACTAAAACCCATGGAAAAGTGACTTTTCTCATCGTTAGTTTGTTATTTTTTTTTTAAAACTTATTCATTTTAGCTAGCAAAAGAAGAAAGAGGTTTTCTTGTGGTATCTTGGTCCATACCTAGTTTGGGCTGCCCTTCTTCTCCTTGTTTTCCTGTCACTTGCACCCTCTAGTGCTAGTATCCCCTTTTGATTTTGTAGTGTGCTGTAATTGTCTCCATGTTCCCCTGTTTAAAGGCCCCTTCCCTTCCTCGTAGCCTCTTTCTAGTTTTCTGACCTCTACCCACACTCATTCACATACATACATACATACATACATACATACATACATACATACATACAGTGTTAGGATCCACACATGAGAGACAGCATACACTATTCTTCTGAGCGGTGGTTACCTCATTTAAATCATACTGACTGTCCTTAGTCATTCTGAGACAGTCCACATTCTCTTTGAGGTTTGGAAATGGAAGAAGCCATGGTTGTCTGGCAGTGCCTCTGTTGGACCACATTTATTATGCACCATAGGTTTGCAAGGATTATGTCCTGAAATTGTAAGTCCTCCTTAGAGCTTTACGTAAAATCTTAGAAAACCAATTAAACTTGAACCTTAAAATGCTTAAGGACAATTTAACCTCCTTGCATTGGTCTTTCATTAAGTGTTATTTTGCTAGAGTTTCTCCTTATAACTTTCCCACCTCCATTTTCTTTCTTTCATGCATACAGATACCCACCCTGCACCTCTACAAACATACATACACACACTTGCACTCACTCACATAACACCATTTAGTGTGGATACAGGGGAATTCTTCAATTCATCTTCCCATTGTTAGAAACTATCAGAAATATGATTTCAAATGATAAATTTTATTAGTAAAATTCTTCAAGAATACTTTAGTGATAGATACACGAAGAATTTCTTTTTTCATATTCCACTCCTAGTTTTGCTACTTTAATCCCCCCCCATTTTTTAGCTGCAGGACGTATATTTCTCTCTTGACTAAGGAGCTTCTAGTTGGGTAGAGCCTGTCTGTCATCAGGAGAGTACATAGAACTTTCCTAGAAAGTTCCATAACCATTGACCCATAGAGCCACTGTAAAGTTCCTTTGCCTCAGGCATGGATCTTACTAAGTCCTCAGTGCTAGCTTCCTGTTCCCAAGAATCTTACACCCTGGCTGTCCACTGTGATAACTGTTGTATACTGTACTGGGGTGTCTTATGGTGTCATGTCGCCATCCCATTTATGTGTATTGCAAAAAAAAAAAAAAAAAAAAAAAAAAAAAACTTTCCCAATATACTTTCAAATTCTCATCTCAGGGAACTCTAGGGGAACTTTCAAATGTACAAAATAATTACATTTTTTTTTTTGCTGGAATTTTCTTTATATTTCATCTACTCTTCATTGCTCTTTGCTATGCTTTTTCCTTTATAAGTGATATTTTGCTCTTGGAAAGTTCTACACATTTATACAAAGTATGCTGATTAGACTCACCCTCTGCTGCACACCTCCCAATTGTCTCTTGTTTCTCCATCTCCTTTCTGCTTCATGTCCTCTTTTTATTTATTATGTTTTTGTTGTTAATAACCCCTTCAGTTCAGTTAGTAGTGATAATGCACGCATGAGTGTCTTTCTGTCCTTTGGGGGTATGTCTACCTGCTGCTGGACCAAAGGAGAGGGACTCTCACTTCCCAAATAGCTACAGATTCAACTGCCCATAGCTCCTTTGTTGGAGGTGGGTCTTCAGGGCCCCCCTCATCCATACCCGGGAATTTTGACTGGCTTCATCTGCGCTGGTGTTAGGAAGGTAATCACAGCTACTGTGAGTTGATGTGTACAACAGCTATGCCCTGTCCAGAGGTCAGTATTTCACAGCTTTGCTTCCATCCACCATCTCTTCCATTCTTGCCCGCCCCTTACACAAGTGTCCATGAGCCTCAGACAGTGGGAGGTTGACATGCATGACCCACCTAGAACTGGGCACTTTGACAAGTGCTGAGTCTCTTCATTCACCACGACCTCTGCTAAAAGAAGTTCTCTGACCAAAGGTTGAAAACAGCAGAAATCTATGGGTATGAGCACACATATTTGAAATCATGATTGTTTAGCAAACAACAACAGTAAATTGCTCCCTAGGATCTCCCTAAGGATGAGATTTTGGCCAGGTTTATAGTACCAGTCACATAAATCTCTCCTGTAGAACATTCCTCATATCCAATCAGAAAGCAGTTGGTTATCTCCATAATCTCAATGCTACTATTATTATAGTGGATACATCTGCCAGCCAGTCAACATCGAGCATACATGGTCCAGTGCTGGGTAAGGCCAGCAACAACAACTCTCTTTCAGCAGCTAGCAATCAACTGTTGGCACTATGAAGTAGCCAGGAGCACAGGACTTTTTCTCTTCAAGGCATGCCACCCCCCCCCCCAGTTTACTTTTATGAAAGTCATTTGATTTTTCCCCTCTCTGAACATAAGTAGATTAGAAAGCCCTAGAAAGGAAAGTTAGAATTTGTCAGACAAAGAAGGAAAAGGTGAAAGGGTGGGACATAGCCACAAGTTTGCAGAGGCAGAGGTTTTTTTGCCATCCTGTGCTGCCGCTACTGAGATAATAAGACCCTTGGGGTTAGAGTTCAGGCCCCAAAGCCACAACTGTGCAAGGGAAAGTGCCAATTGCTTTCTCATAAGTAAAGTTCAGTGCTTCCCTATTGACCGTTTCAACACCTCTGTCATGCAAAGCACAATGAGCCACTAAAATAACATCTTATTCAGTGATACTTGATGAAACACTACTTTTAAAAATTTCTTTAGAGGCTAGTTCTTCAAAAGAAGACTGAGCGAGATCTCACACGGCCAAAGCAAAAGTTCAGCTCACCTTTCTTGTCTTCCTTCCCAGCGAGGCGCTGAGGTGCATTTAGTTCCTTGGAATCATGACTTCACCCAGATGGAGTATGATGGACTTCTGATTGCCGGGGGGACCGGGAATCCAGCTCTTGCACAACCACTAATTCAGAATGTGAAAAGGTGCTGTGACCCTGAGGGCTGTGTGGTACTTACTGCCTGGGCAGTGAAGGGCACCTGCTCTGTACTCCAAAGAGCTTGTGTTTCATTTATTTGTGTTTTTAGAACTGTCGTTAGGACTTGGATACGTATTTTTAGCATACGTATTTTAGAGAGAAGCCAGCAAGGACGTGGTGTCTGCCTTGAAACAGAGGAAACTTGCTATGGCTTCCTCCACTAAAAGTGGCTGGATGGCGTCTTGTCTTCTAGAACAACCCTCACAATTGAAAAATGACAACCCAGGCTCCTTGCCTCCATGCAGAACCTCAAAAACCATGGCAATTTTAAAAATGTTATGTTTGGTTTTATTTAAAATGGCAAGGACATCTTAACGAATTCTAATGCACAAGATCCATCAATTGGGCCCCTCTTTATGTTCTAAGGTGCAGTTCCTTTCCTAGTTCCTTCACATTGCTAAGACGGGTGAGGGACGCTTTGGCTTTGTCTTGAGGTGGTGTTTTCCGCTGCTCTCGTCTTACTTGCTTAGTGATCTTCCCTGATACAGATTTTGGAGGTGATCCAAAGGCCATTGTTCGGAATCAGTACAGGAAATATAATAACGGGATTGGCTGCAAAAGCAAATCCTACAAGATGTCCATGCAACAGGTAAGGAATTATGAGATTGTTTGCCACGGGGCTACCTCTGAAATACCACTGCTAACCAAACACAAAAGGCTTAGAGAATTTACATACCTTTTCCTTAGAGTAAACCACAGCCATCCTATTACATAGTTCACAGTTGTCTGACCACCTGATACCACTTTTATTACATTTCTCAGAGACAGCCTTCTCAACGGTAACTTCGCTATAGTTTAAGGTTATTTTCCTTCTCTGCATGAACTGGAGTTATAATACTCAATTAGAAGGTATGTAAGGAAATTGTTGAGATTTTAAGCTTCATTACAGACTTTGGAACATTGTAAAGAGCTAGAATGGCTCTAAGAGTAGAGGACACATAGGATCCTCGGTTTCCCTTCTTGCCCCCAACACTGCTGATTTACTCACCGCCATGTGCTCGCCCTCCCTTTGGCTGTAGGAAGGGCAACTCAGATGGATTCTGGTCTGAGGAGTCATCTATTTGTTAACCCAGGGAGTTCTCCTCTGGCTTGAATTTGCTGTAGCTCCTTTTAAATAAGTTGCTTATTTGTATCTCTGTTAAGCCACTATGCAATTCTTTTAGTTATGTGTGTTTCTAAAACTGGTTATAGAGGTTTAATAACTGATACTTAAGATTCAAAAAGGTTCCTGAATTGATTTTTTTTCCTTTCTTTTTTGAGGGCTGAAATGATTGCGACTAACAATCTGTGACTCTTCACAAAGTGATTTTCACTTAAGCTTGAAAGGCCCGGAGTAGACTTTATGATAACATTTGCATTCTCTTCACTTTTCCTTTTCTCGTTCTTTCTCACCATCTCTCCAGAGGACAGAATCAACCTGTTCTGAATATCACAAACAGACAGGCTTTCATTACTGCTCAGAACCAAGGCTATGCTCTGGACAACGCCCTCCCTGCTGGCTGGAAACCACTCTTTGTGAATGTCAACGATCAAACAAATGAGGTAAGAGCTCTCAACGAAGTCGCTCAGTTGTTAATGAGAAATTAAGGGCTTTCATAGTCTGTTATGTGCATTCCTTTTCGTGTGTGTGTGTGTGTGTGTGTGTGTGTGTGTGTGTGTGTGTGTGTGTTTGCATGCAACTGTGCAGCTGTGTGCACATGGGGATTCTGGAGCAGAACACCTTCTTGTATTGCGCTTTATTTATTGGCTTATGAGAGGGTCACTCCTTAAACTGGACCATTTGCCTTGGCTGGCCGGCCAGTAAGTTCTCAGGAACCACCTCCTTCTGCCCCCTTTTGCTGAGGTTATAGGCACATGCATCCATAGGAATTCTAACTCCGGTCCCTCTTGTAGACCAAGAGCTCTATCTAATCCGTGGAATGACCTCCCCAGCCAGCCTGTCACTTCAAAAAGTAATTGCTCTTTCACTTTCTTGTGAGTTGATTTGTTAAGATCCAGCACTTGTGCCCTCCTCAGAATTGGCCCCATACATTCACCATTATTAGGGTTCAGGTGACAATCTGTTTGATCCCAGCCCTGGATATGTCCTTGGGTCTCAGTACTGGGAACAGCCTTTATCATCTTTGGGGGAGTAATTTTAAGAGTTGGACATGAGAATTTTATTGCATTTTGAAGACAGTGCAGAAGGGCCCCAAAGGTTCTGGACTAAATTTGTTTTTATATTATGGGACCCCCATCTATTTTCCTCTCAATGGGCAGTTCTCCATTCTTACTTAAGAAGTGCAGTGAATCCTATTGTCTCCGATCATGTTACTTCTAATAGTGCTGGGAATTTTCCTGAACATTATTAAGCACTTAACTGGGTTTCCTATTTGAATTTTATTATCTACTGAATAATACATTGCCATCCTTGACATTTGTTGTCATAGAAGGAATTTCTCCCTGTTTGTTACTCCTTTAGGGATTATGCATGAGAGCAAGCCCTTCTTCGCAGTGCAGTTCCATCCGGAGGTCAGCCCTGGGCCAACAGACACTGAGGTTTGCCAGCCAGATGATGCCTGTTATATATAAGAAAGAAAAAAAAATCAGAGCTGTTTGTGGGTGAAGACTCAAGAAACCAAAATAATTGGTGAACAATATTCTCAAGGTGTGTTTTGGTATCCTGCATTTTGTATTAAATTCTGCCATGAAGATCATGCAGTAAATTTTAACTTTCCTTAAATTTAAAGTGGGAAAGCCCCAAGAAACTTGAAGCAATGCGAGGATGCTATTTTTGCATAAATGCATTATCATTCTAATATATTTAGTTCTGAAATTTACAATTGTTGTGCTATGCAAATGAATTCCCTCTGCTCTTTCCATCTCATAACTGAAATGAAATTTTAATCCCCCATCTGTGAGTTTAAAGAAGAAAAGTCCCTATGGCAACTGGTGTGTAGCCACAGAAGGAGAATAAACAGCAGCAGGGGCAAGGGAAGGGGGCAGTGGGGAAGGGAGGGGGACAGCCTGCTTGGTCACGTGTTTCACAGGATTTTTTTTTTTTTTAAGGACCCATAGGAATGCCTCAGAGCAGTGTGTTTCTCTTTTCTTTTCTTTTTTTTCCTTTTGAGCAGTGTGTTTCTAACCTGGATATTTTCTCTATTTTGAGACGTGAACTCTGGTTCAGTATTCAAGCACATTTTTCCAACCAGAGTTCACAATGACTCCCAGAAAAGCCTGGTATGTCTGGAAGGACTCCTCCCCCCTGCACCCAGGAGACTCCAGGAACAGTGCCTTTTATCCGTCCCTGTCTGCAGAGCCTCTCAGAAAGGAGTGGCTTCTTAGATATGTGCACTGTGGCTTTTCTTCTTCTTACTTTTTAAATTCTTGCTTGGAAGCATCAGTTCAGAATGGTCAAAGCTGGTATGGTCTTAACTACTCAGGATGAACCTGAAAACACAAAGCAAAACAAAACAAAACAAAAAACACTGGTTACTGTCTTCATGTAATACATGTTAAGTATTTGCTTTTTAAAATTTAAAATTTGACTGTTAGACTACGTGGGAAAGATGTGGTTACTATATATAATCAAAGCACCATGACTTACTGTTTTAATTTTTGGTCCTGCCAAATAATTGCAAAATGAATACTTTTGTTGACATGTGTCATGTCTAGTGAAGCATCAGAAGTAAGCTCACTGATAAACTTAAAGGATAATCTTTACGGGCCATTTTTTTTTAGAGCCAACAGAAATGAGAGAACGCTATTTCTGACTTTAAAGTGCACGTACTGTAGCTTCAAGTTTTGTTCAACTAAAATTTGATTCATAAAACGATAGACAATTAACTAAAAACTTGATATTCTTGCAAGTCAGTATGGGACGTGTTTGTTTTCTGTAGAAAATGTCTCATCTTTTAGGATTTGAGGTGAACAGAGCCCAGAAGGCTCCCAAAAGTTACAGGCAAGACGTGTGTGTGTGTGTGTGTGTGTGTGTGTGTGTGTGTGTGTGTGTGTTTGGAACCCTTACCTAGTTGAGTCTTTTCTAGTCTTACTTTATGTATTTATTTGGCTTAATTTGATAGAAGTAGGCATTCAGGGTTGGACAAAAACCCAAAGCCAAGCTGAAACCACTAAATAACAAAATCCCCAATATCCATGGAGGAACTTACAGGAAAACAAACAAACAGACAAACAAACAAAAAACAAAAACAAAAACGAACAGAATGTTGTCTTTCTGAAGCTCCCACTGATCATCAGCAATGTGTTTGGAAGCCGTGAGTTTAGAAGTGTCTAACTAGCTGGGTTTTTTTTTTTTTTGTAGTATCTATTTGATTCATTTTTCTCACTGATCAAGAAGGGAAAAGGCACCACCATTACCTCAGTTCTGCCAAAGCCAGCGCTGGTTGCGTCTCGAGTCGAGGTCAGTAGATGTGGACTCCGTTTTGGTTTGGGTATCACTTGGTTTCTCTAATACGTGATGACTTTTTTTTTTTTAAGAAAATGATATAAATTACACGAATGTCTATGGAAAACAAATGCCAACATTATATGTTTTTATTATCTGCTCTTGGTAACTCGTTGGAATTTATATTAAAAAATAAAATATTTGTATGAATTCCTTGAGAATTTCATAGTGACATTAATCATAATAACATAACTTCCCAAAATTCTTCCAAATCCCCCTTCTTCCCTATATACCAAACCTCAGGTCCTCATTTGCTTTTTCAAAAAACCCACCAAGAAAGATTTGTAGTAAATCCATTTGTTCTTGGGTGTGTGGCCATTTCCTTAAAGCACATTGACTCCCCTTTCCTTGAAATTAATTCCCAACAGCTCTTCTACTAAAGGTCGCACTGTATGTCCAGTTATCCCTTCTCATTCTGGAATTTTTCTCTCCTGACCTTACACAGGTCTTGTGTAGATAGGTCACCAACATCATGGGTTCCTATGTGCAACTGGTCGATGGTTTATGAAGTAGTATTTATCGAGTCATGCTCTTCCTCAGGCTCCACAGGGTTTCTTCCTCTCTCCATGATGATCCCAACTTTGGGAGGATACATATATGTATATATCCAATTTAGGTCTGAGTATTTGCATTTTCCCACTCTCTTCAAGAACCTCTGTCTAGACAAATCACAGGGCCTAGGGGAAATCCTAATATTATTCTACTAAATGGACAAGTAGTAAACCTTTTCCCAATGAATTATTTTTATAGCCATAGTTAGGGCATTTGTTAGAACTCATGAGGGAAATCTTTTTTTGCAACAGATTGTAATTAACACACAGAGATACTAACACCTGGTCAAGGTGCAGAGAATAAGAATTTTTCATTTAAAATACTCATAAAATTTTCTTCTAAAAAATTTCCCTCTATTAGGCTACTGATAATAAACAATTAATAAAAATATGTTACCTTTGATTTACAATTTGGTATTTTTTTCATGCCTCACATACCACACATAGTCTTTTGTAAACCTGAGATATACTTTAGATTACTGACTCACTTGCAGTTGATAGAATTCATTTGTTGGTAAAATTAGATGAATCGTTATTCAGTATAGTAAACAAAATGTTATTATCTACCTCTAAAGGCAAGTGGGTAAAGATTAATATGTATAAGACCCAATTCATGATATATTTAAAGTTTTATTTTAATATGATAAAGCTCTATTTCTTTTTAATTATATAAAATTTAAAAGAATGCATTTGTATTTTTTAAAATGTGCAAATTTGCTTACATGCAAGTATTTTCTATAGCGTAAATGCACTTGATATTTGCGTATTTTTAAGTCAAATAGCTTCCTTCAATTTTTTTTTTGATTAAATGAAAAATGCTTATGAACTTTGGAAAGGGCATTGAAATTAGATATGCTTCAATTGTTAATCTTCCTTGAAATAACTGTATAAATACAGACAACAGAGCTTGACTATTCTCTTGCGAATGACTTATTTTCATTACTTAGAAACGATAGTAATGTCTTTTTCTTATTGTTCATAGGTTTCCTGTGTCCTTATCCTGGGATCTGAGGTCTGTCCATTGGTCAGGCAGGTGAATTTGATTACTCCGGATCTCAAGCTGTAAAAGCCATGAAGGTGAGAGAGCATGAGCTTTCCTAGGATTAATATACTCTTCAAATGAATCTAATTAGTAGTTTGTAATTTGATTTATGATGCTCCCCTTCAAAGTCCCTGTAATTATTTTCCTTGGCTATCATTAGAACTTCAGTAAAAGTTTCTGTCAAAAACCCAAAATTTAACTGTTTCAAATGTGCAATTAATGTGCCAAGTTTAAGAGGGGAATTATATTTACATTATTATCCTTTAACACTGAAAACGTGAATCTATTTTTCCTGTTTCTACAGGTAGTTGCTCAGTATACTTGTGTTTGATGTGAAGGAGTGAGTTTGGGCTTTAGGGCTACTATACATCCTGTGTTAGATCCTTCTGGTATCTTTGTGGTGCAAGTGGAATGCCCTAGCTGGGTGGGCAAGGGTAACCACACATTTGTTCAAGCAAAAGACATTATCACCAGTCACTAGCATTCTGTCCCTTTAGTGCTGACTTGCAAACCGGATGATAACAGCCTATCTTTTTTCAAGTGGGAAAGGTGATTTAATACCTGCCAAAGGCAAACGTGTGTCTTCGATTCATCCAGGGCCCCACTGTCATTATTACAAAATCAACCTTTAGAGAAATGACTTCGGTGGTTAAGATGCTCCACTGCTGAGATGACTCACTCTCTTTAATCTTATTTCCAATAAGTTCACATCTTGGTGATTATCAGGCCATCCAGAGGTAGTGTGAGCACTGGTTCTTATGACCCTGACTCAGGCACTGAAAGCGGAAAGCCATTCATCAGGAGACCTGGCTAGTACTGAAAAGCACAGAGATGTCAGAGGAGAGTGGGACAACAAACATGGGAAAACAATTGGCTCAAGTTTTCCCATGGCCTAAGATTTGCTCTGACATATATATATATATATATATATATATATATATATATATATATATAGGAAGAATCAGGACAGAATTCACAAAATTAATTAAAATTAGTGTGAAATTTTCAAATCATTTTAAAAAATGATTAATGTGGATACATGGTATATTTTTTCTGGTAAAATTCATAAAAATTTTTATATTTGCTATATAGCATGTTTGGCAATTCTCAGAAATGAGCTTCTTCCTTCCTACCTTTGTTAATGATATGTTTGCAGTTTAGGTTCAATTATTTCACTACAATTTATATATTTGCTTAACTCTATGATCCTCCTCTAGCATTTTGTTAATAATAATACTCTTATTCTGAATAGTTTATTAGCATTTTGACTCATTCTGAAGACAAAAGTGCATCTGAGTGGTCTTATTAAGACAGAGTCCAATGTTATTCCTCAGCTATGTAACCTTTAGTAACCCATTTAACCTCATTGAATCTCAGTTACTTCAATTGAAAAATGGACATCTCTATTATTGCAATAGTTCCAAAAATATGTTAATGAATATTATACTATATGCAATTTAAGATAGTACAAACTGCATTTATCTTTAATTTAGATTCCTTGAGGGGAAAATTTGGCTTTCAAGAATGAGTTTTAGAATTTCATCTGAATGTATTGTTGATTGTTTTTTTTTTTTTTAGAAGAAATTGAAATCTACACAGCTATTAGTTAAATAATATGGACTATCTGGCCACATTTCATAATTTACTTCACTAAGTTTCACTCTCATCCTGATTTGGAAAACTTTATTCTTAGCAACTGAAAATCATTTTAAAAGAAGTCTCTCCAGATGTAAGCAATGAGTTAAGATTACAACACCCTTGCACATGAGCATACACATATATGAATGCATGTACATAGACCCAAGTTTGTATTTTAATTTATTTCCATATGGTAATTTTTAAGTGTTACAGCAGGTTTAGAAATCTAGAGAAAAAAGACAGCCAGCAGCTGATCTTTAGTGATTATGACAAAAATAAGACACATTATACTGCTTTTTAAAGCAGTATAAAAAAACTCAATGCTCTTCTCAGATAAGATATATAAAGAAAACATCTAAGTTGCTTCTAATTCCATTATGTTTTACTTGTTTTTTTAAATCTTTGCAGGAGCATTTCATTATTTTAAAATAAAAATGAGCTTCCTCTAAAGTCTAGCAGGCAATCTTTAGACAGTCTCTCTAGATATGATTTCCAGTTTGACTTGCCATATGCCTAGAAGAAGATTCATGGCAATGATCTTGACGAAGCTGTTTGTATTTTTAATTAGCATTATTTTAAAGCATCTTCTTCCTTCATTTGGCCAGATGCTTGCTTTCCTTTGGTTTCTGCAGCCAGTTCAGAGAATATTCTGAAGGCTTTAGCTACCCAGCTGTCTTCTTTTGAGTGTAGTAACTGCTTTTCTGTAGACCTTTAAATTCAGACACATGATTTGTTTGCTTTCTTCCAGGAAGAAAATGTCAAACAGTCCTGATGAACCAAACATTGCATCAGTGCAGACCAATGAGGTGGGCCTGAAGCAGGCAGATGCAGTCTACTTTCTCCCCATCACCCCCCAGTTTGTCACAGAAGTTATCAAAGCTGAGCGACCTGATGGGTTAATTCTGGGCATGGGTGGCCAGACAGCTCTAAATTGCATGTGTGAGTTCTTTTCCATTCAGGTGTAGATTATTTTACCTGCCCACCAATGTGAAATACATGTTGCTTGTGGTCATCTAACAGTAGTGTTCTGTGTGTTTACAAAGACTTTATCCTAATGTAGAAGGAAACAGCAAATGAAAGCTTTCAATGCCATGTAGTAAAATATAGTACTAGTTTATGTAAAAAATAGAGATGCAATGAAATCTTCATGTTAAGGTTCTGGAGTGGCCAAATGGATTTAGTGGGTTCCTTCTCCATCTTAGAACATT